>NW_006262201.1:3010416-3012907 GCF_000493195.1 Citrus x clementina
TAGAAAAATTTGTATTTATTTCTTCTCTTTCAAAAAAATAAATAAAAATTTTCTAAATTTAGCAAGTAACAAACACTATTTTCCTCCAAATTTCTAGCATCCACCTTTGAAAAAAATTAAATCCATCCAATTTATCTCCAATTTTCATTTATTTTGGATTAAATTGTAATTTTGAGGGATAAAAAAGTCATTTCGTTAACATTCCGTTAAATCCACTAACGGAAATTAGACGGAAGTGGATGAATGCAACAAAAAATAAACTTCAGGTGACGCGCTGAAAAAAAAAGTGCTTGTGTATTTTTGAAAAAGGCAAAACAAATAGGTGGACAAGTGTAAATTTCCCAATTAATTTTCCAAATTACAAAAAATAACGAAAAATATGAAGCATATATACAAATTACGAAAAATACAAACTTTTAATATAAATTGATTTTCCATTTTTCATAAATTTAAATCAAAGCCATAATATGAACTATTTACTTAAGTCCCATCGCATGGCCGTGGGTCCCAACTCCCTGTAATCATCCAGCCACCAACGTGGATCGTTAAAAAGTATCAAGATGTTCCTGTGTCGAAGACATGATGCATCAAAATTTTGTCGCGCCAAGCCTCTTTTGACCAAAAGTTTTTATAAAATTGAAACATAATGCAAAATTGGTGATATATAATTCTGTACTGGTCACTCATTTTGAAATTTTCATTTTTTCTAAACAAAATTACAATTAAAGTTTTCTTCAACGGAAAAATCATTGATATTTTCTTAAGAGTAATATTCTAGCCACGCATTTTTATACAAATTAGTGTGGTATAACATGATTGATAGAATAAAAATATGAAATAATAAAATAAATTATGTGGACCGTATAATATTTTTATTCAAGAAACCATAATATAGCAAATCAATTTATATAATAAAAAATAATTTATACACAATTATTTCATTTGTTTCGACAAATGGATAAAGCAAAAACGAACATTTTTCATTTATAGATGATATAAAAAAGAGTTGCAGGCCGATTTTGTGATCAGAAGAAGAGTTGGGTTCCGAAATCAATATAAAGCGAACAAGCTGCCCCTGCCTTCATCACTTTCATCATCAACAGAACTTTGATCCTTCAGATTAGAACTTTGGTACAAAAGTACAACTCTCTTACATTTTTAGTTGAGATTTGAGATATCAGAATTATTTTGTTATGGCAGTCATGCAGTGTACGTTAGCCATGTTACAACTTACTCTGGTTTTTTAGAGTATAATCTATAGCTTTAGTTGGATCCTCTATTACAAGGCAATGAAGTTGGCTTTAACATTTTCTGTGGTCATTTTTGTAATTTGGTTTGAGTGTTTGACAAAAATGGTATTTTCCTTGTGTGTTTGCCTCGACCAATTGCAATTTTCTAGTTATAATGTTTTTGAAACAACATCCAAATAGCGTTAAATATCTTTTACTACACAAAAGTCTCTCTCAATTTGCTATTATTATTGTTGTTATTTTTTTTTTCAAGTTCATGGCATTACTTTGACCATTACATAATTTTTACAGCAAGTCCCGACATTGTAGTATTTGACTTGTGGAAACAGACTTTTATTTATTATTAATTTTTAAGAAAAAGAATAATAAAAAGAAATACTATGTCAACTGACTTGGCTCCAAGTATAATATTAAAAAAGAAATATATATTGATTATTTGATGCCCCGTTACAATGCCCAATTTAGAGAAAATTGTTACGAATAATTATTGGAAAATGAAATGAAACAAAAAAAATTGTTACATGATGAAGCACCCTCCACTCCCTTAGCTTTAAGACAATAAAAGTGGCGTAAATTGGGGGACCCGCAAAGTCGTCGTGTAAGTTTGTTTTACGTGATTTGAAGTTATACATAATTGATAATTTCAAAACAAATGAAAAAGAATAATCGAAAAATCAAAATGCACTTCTATCTTGCCACCGCTCAGCACTCACCCTCTCGACTAAATGTCATTTTCTTTGAACTTTCATGGCTTCTAAGCTCCCATCAAGAATTAGAAATTTATAAATCCATCCTTTATCATCTCAGCAATACAACCTTTATAAGCCGTGGGGTCAATTGCATATATATATATATATATATGGCTGAACGGTCAATTCCATTTTACTTCTGACGCAACAAGCACGTTCCATTCTCACACACCATTACTTATTCACAAGTTTACATTCATTTGACTTTTGAGCCCAGTGGTGCTAATTTTTGAAGATACTCTTACTGAACTGAGTGACCAATTTCTTTTATGCTAAATGTATCCTGTGATGCAGAAGAAGAAGAAGAGTTGCATTCCGAAGTCAATATCATGCAAATAAGCTGCCCTCGCCATCATCACCTTCAACCGGCAGCACTTTAATCCTTCAAGGCATATGCCTACACTTTTCTTACATTTTTAGTCATTATGAGCTAAATTTTCAACACATACATAATGTTATTTCTTTATATCAATATATTGATGTGTCTAAGTT
>NW_006262201.1:3013575-3026889 GCF_000493195.1 Citrus x clementina
ATGAGATTAACTAAGTATTTATGATAATTAAATAACTCATACCAAATAGGCATATAATTATAAAATGATATACTTTAATAGTTTTCATAGTGATTTGATATTTTGTAATTCTTGTAATAGTTAGGTGATAATAGCTCCTTTTAGAATTATAAAATCATATGTTAGCTTTAATAACAAATTAGAATTGACAACATTGTTGTAATGTAAAAAACATTATTAAATTTAGTTTCACTAAAAGAAAATGTCGTAACACACTTCAAATACATTACATTCCGCCACATCTGTGGCTGAATGTGAACAGACCGTTTGTCTGCTTAATTTAAAGATTCGAATTAGTTGAGTTAATTAACCGTTTGTAGACTTTGAGTTAATAAACCTCAGTTAATTGATAAGAGATGTGATTTCTATCCACCCTGCCATTGCGTTGAGTCAAGCTATTGCTTTTATATTCACCATCCCGGCCCCACTGCAATGCCTTTGGCCTTTTGCCGTTTGCCTCCCTCCCAATGCCTTGTTCACTTCATTTTCATGATGCCTATAAGAACTGCGAGTTAGGCACATACTCCTGAGCAGGTCGGTTTTGTGCAGAAGAAGAAGAGTTGCATTCCGAGATCAATATGATGCATATAAGCTGCCCCTGCCATCCTCGACAGAACTTTGATCCTTCAAGGTACATAAGTACAACTCTCTTACATTTTTAGTTGTTATGAGCTAAATTTTCAATGCATACAGTTCTTTCTTTCGTTCATATGAAGCTTAATTAGTTTTGTCATCTCTTTTGGCATTTCTTACTCGACTATAAACTTAGTTATGAGCACCCTGTGATCTGGAGAGTAAGAGCTAGAACTTGATGGCGACATGTTAGACTAGTGCATGAGGCTTGTTCATGCAGTAATAATTGGTCTTGATGCAGGCAATTTTTTTTTTTTTTAAGCTAAAGAAAGTTAAGTTTTAGAAGATCATTACTTCTTTAAACCCAGTAAGCGTATAAGTTTCTATTCTTTTGGGTTTTGTAGAATTATTCATTTTCTCCTTAATTCCCTTTATCATGCTCTACCATAACTGAGAAGGAAAATGCTAAGTATCAAGAAAAACGAGAGAAGAATGAGAGAATGAAGCATGTGTTGGGAGGAGAGAGAGAGAGAGAAAAAGCTGACAGAAGAGAGAGAGAAGGGGCAATTCTCTCGTCCTTCTCTCGTTGTTCTTGATATTTAACAGCACTCAACTGAGAAACATGGCAGTAGTGGCAGGTCTACAGGTGGGCTACACCGGGCTATAGCCCGGTCTTGATTAGGAAAAAAATTATTTATATCCCTTATATTTTCATTAATTTTATATAATAATATAATTTTTATTATATTTCATGTATGTCCCTAACTTAATTACCCTTATATTTTCATCAATTTTATATTATAGTGGAACTTTTATTTTATTTTCAAATATGTCCTTAATCCAATTATATTTTTTCCATTTGAAATTAGTTACTTATTTATAAAATGATTAAATTGTACATTTATTGAATATATTGAAAACATTAGGGGGACAAATGTTGCTACTGCTTTATTTTAAAATATTCTAATTGAAAAAAATTATGTCAATCTAATATAAAATTTTCACTAATATTAAAAGTATTTACGAAAACAACATGTAATAGCAATTATCAACATTTTGATAAACTTTTTATGTGAATTTTGAGATTTCATTTAATAGTAAGTTAGAAAATAAAATTTGAGTTTTTTTTAAAAGCTTTTCATAAAATAATCATCAGCATATGATTCTTCAAAGAGAGTTAGAGCACCTACCAAAGAAACAACGGCATTTAAATACATTTTAATTAGATGAGTTTAGTTTATTATTGAAATTTTTTACTAACAATATATTTATAATTTTAAAAGATGAATAAATTTTTTAGTTGTTTAATTTATTTAAGCCTACTAATTAAGTACTTGACTTCAAACATTAAAGTTTTACTTGTGAGTTTTAGTTGATTGTAATTACATGTATTGCTTTAATTTTAGCTTAAAATTCTTAATTGATTTATTAATCGTTATATAATTATATTTTATTAAAGGTTGCAATGTCGGATTCCATAATTGAAAAATAGGGTTTTCATATTTGAATTACCTTTTGTTTTCTACTCTTTTTTTATAAGTATTTTCATTTCGAGTACGTATTTATTAGGATAAGGTTCTTCATGTTCCTCTTATTTGATGCACTTCTTCCTACATATGAATTTTTATAATCACTTCAAAATATAATTTTTTTAATTTAGCACCGGGTAATATAAATTCTTGGGTCTGCCCTACATGGCAGAGCATGATGAATATTATTATTTAATAATAATAATAATAATCAAACCAACAGAAAGAATGATTCGTAGATGATCAATCAACATTACTTAATCAAGAAATAACACAAGAACATCAAGATTGAGTCAAAGAGACAAGATTAAACACGGCAAAAATGATCAATTACAAAAAAGCTCACACAACAGGACACAACATAAACAGGAAAATTAATTGACCTCACTCTTCTTAAAATGAGTGTATCTTAAAAAAAAAAGGGAATTATATATCATCTAAACAAAAAATCCTGCAGTTACTCAACATATCAAAGAGTCCACACAATCACTCAATGCAAATTATTTACACCACAATGTTTTGACTTTTATTTACGTAAGTTATTTCAGAGCTGAACTTGATCAAATTAGGAGTTAGGGAGTTTCGAATATTGACTCATTATATTGTAAAGTTCGTAAATATTTCGATTGGTCTGGGTGTTTTTCTCATATATAGGAAGCTTTCCTTTTGATTGTTAAAATTAATTCGATGGTTTTGCAGCGATAACAATTTCATTTCCTCAATTCCATACCCACAAGTTTTTGGATATCTCATCCCGACTTTAGCCACTATTATGGGTGCATATGTACAAGGCACAACTAAGTCATTGATGGAAACTCATAGAGTAAGCTTGTGTGTTTCTCTGGTGGCCATAATCGTCCACTACATTGCGTTTGCTGCCGATAAGATGCCTCGACGCCATCAAGCAAACTTTTCACAGTTATGGGGCCTCATCGCCATTGTCTTTGGATCTCTTTCAGCAGTGTCGTTGGTCTCCACATTTTTCACACAGTCAGTTGCTGACATCATTTGCTACGTTGCATTGAGTTGCACTGCTATTATCATAGTTGTGTACCAATATGTCAGAAAGCTTGTGGATGCTTGTCATTGGCTTTACGACGAAATTTTGGTGCCGTTTTTCAGTAAGATCTTGAATTGGTTTAAAGCTCATTGTTACAACTTCTCTTCCACAAAACAGCAGCAACGCCCGACAGTGTAATTGAAGAAGTTTAATCTTTATTTTAAAATTTCATCCAAGATATTTTACGGAGAGATTCCACTTATGTTTCCATATTTCAATAGATCAAAATATATACTCAATAACATATAGTTTTTCATTCAATAATATACAGTTTATTTGATAATTTTTTAAGATAGTGAAATAGATTGAATTAAATTCTAAGAGTAAATATGTTTGTTGTATATCTCATTTAATATATATATATATTCTTAGTATGCCAATAAAATTGGAACAGGTTTCACTGTCATTCGATTTGTTCCCTAATTTCATGAATTTCAGCTCACTCTCATTCAATAGATCAAAATATATACTCAATAATATATAGTTTGTCATTCAATAATATATAGTTTTTGATAGTGCATTTGTATTAGATTCTTATATGCATTGTTTTATTGTTATTATAAAATATAAATATCTGTATTGTTTGTGTTTTCTTGACGAATTAGAGACTTGATATCAACTGTAAAGGGAGAGTAGTAGATTACTTGGATCACAAGAAGAGTCCACATATTTATTGTTTGTGTTTGGGGTAAGGGCTTCATTTCTATCCGAACATTGGCTCCAAGGATATCCATGAATGACACTTAAAATAAGAAAGAAAGAAAGAAAGAAAGAAATATGTGTTTTGATGTGAATAAAAAATTAATAATAAAATATTTTTCTTGTATCATTATCATTTTATAAATATTTTTTAATTATAAATTTATGAAATAACAAAAATATAAAAAAAATATGTCGTTATTAATTTTTTATTCACATAAAACATATATTTATTTTTAATACTTAAATTTTTTATTTTAATTTTAATTTATATGATTTATTTAATTTATAATAGATATGAATAAATATGTATTTGAAATACTGTTGAAAGTTATTAATTATTATAAAAATAATAGAGAGTATAAAAATAATAGGGAGTAAGTAGATACAATCTTTCAAAAGAAAATTTTAACATTTATTATTTAATAATTTTTCAGGATAGTTAATTTCATTGACTTAAGCGCTTAAATTCTGATAGTAAATATATCCACCGCAATCTCATTTTAAAAGAAAAAAAAAGTTTAACTACCAATAAAATTGGAACATGTGTCATGCCGTTATTAACGTCAAAGCTTTTGACTATATTAACGTACTTAACTAATTATACATCTTTTTCGAAAAAATAAAAACTAATTATACATCTTTTTTTTTTAAATGAGAACTATTGCTCATGATGATATTTACAATCATATATATATTGAGACCCGTTTATATTAATTTTGATATGACATCGCTCAGATTTGTAACCCTCTCAAATATTCGAGGGACGTCAACTTCCATCTTGATAGAAAGACTGCCTTCACTTAAGCTCTGAGATTCTAAAGAAAGAAATTTAAATTAAATCTCTACAATACGCTCTGCAGAGACTCGAACACCTTTCCTTACATTTATGTTGGAATGGTTCTAGCCACTTGGGCTAACTAATTATACATCTAAATGTGAAGAAATTAGCAAAGAATAAACTTTAAAATTTCCTAGTACTTGGAATTCGGGAAAAAAAAAAAGGTAAATTTCAGTAGCTCTCGGCCCCGCACTTCCGTCACAATCATTTGAAATTCTATAATCTCAGTTTCAATGAAGACGAAGAGGCTTGGTTTAAATCTCGGCTTTCATCATGCATTTTCAGGTTTAATTTCAGTTAATCTCACCAAATTTGATGGATTTGTTCCCTAATTTCATGAATGTCAGCTCTCACTTTCATTCGATCGAAGAAGCTTTCACTTTCGTTTGAAATTTTTTGATCTCGATCGGTTTCACTGTAAAGGAAGAGGTTTGGTTTTAATCTCGCTTTTATTCAAGAATTTCATGTTTGTATGCGTTTAATCACACCAAAGTTGATGTGTTTCTCCTGTAATTTATGGTTAGGGATCTAATTTATGCCTCTTGATTTAAAAAATTTAGGTTTGGGCTTTGATTATTTGATTATTAATTTTGTAGCGTTTGGATACTGTTGAAGAGAGTGAATTAATCCACATTAAGAATGTATTGGAACTATTAGGCTCAAACCAGATGGCTTCTGTTTACTAAGCAATACAAGAATTGAGTGATAATTAGTTCTGCTTATGTTTTGCTGAAACTAGATGGGTTCTGTTTACTAACTTATCTGTATTATCATCTTTTTTAAGTCATTCTTTAAGCTAAATTAGGGTATTAGAAACAGAGCTGGGAAAGAAATTAGTACCTGCATTCATTTTAGTGGATCTTGGACCAGCTTGTTCATTCATATACAACTATTAGAGTTGCACAGCTCTGTTCATATGCCCCCAGTGTTGGCCACAGCTGTCTTGTGTGCATGGAATTTAGAGAATCAATAAATTTAAGTGTAGACTATTATTTCCTTCCTTCTACGATATGTCCAATGAACCACATTTTTCAATTACACTTTTTCCCCCCCTCAAAAATACATATCCTTCCTAGTAATTTTCCAACGGATCTCATTTGTTTTCTCGCTAATACATTTTTTGCGGGTTAGAGGTGCCTCAAAAGCAATTACTCAAGGAGAGATGTGGCTTTGGCATGGATTATGTTGGATATTTAGTCTTTTTCTTATGGAACTAATGACACATCTATTTTATTACAATGCCTTTCCAATCAGGGTGAGTTTATCAGAAAGGATAGGCTTCATGTTGGGACATCTTTTGATCTCCATTTTTTGTCTAGTAACTAATTTGTTCAATATTTTTCTTGTGGCATGTGGGGACTGTTATCTCCTTTGGATGTACTCATCATTGTATATGGTGTAAATGGTGATCTTCATCACCTTAATTTTTTATATGTGGATTCGAGGCTTCTTACATGCTTATGTGAATCTTTTTTTAGCACGATCATTTCATAAATGTTACTCTATGGCTTCCAGAATTTCTGAAGATTTTTTCATGGAATATTCTATGTTTTACCTTTCAAGGGGTTAAAAGTGAGAAATGAATTAATTGGACTCTGGAAATTTGTGTAGCTATTCTGTGGCCTAGTAGCTCTTAGAATTTTACAAAACCCCCTTTCCTTGTTATTTGATTCCCTCTCATATTTGGTATGCTGAATTACAGGTCTATCAATGGAATCTTAGATTATATGTTATGTGGTTTTCAGATTTGCCTATATTGTACTTAGATGGTATTATGAGCAAATTGCTAGTGCTACTTCAGGTATATTGACAGAACAATCAACACCCGACTTATAATACATACGTTTATATCAGATTTACTTTAATGAACGAACAATGACTTCCTCTAAATTTTTCTTTTTTGGTGCCACAATGGAAAACAAATAGTGCAAGAAGGTGTATTAATTGCCTTGGCATCAGTTGCTGACTCATCTCAGGTATTCTATAAAATATGCTTTAATTAGAAGTTATTACTTATAGAAACCTGTCTGACAGGATGATCTGTTTTTGGAGTAGCTACTCGGATGGAAACTTCTTTAAAACGGGAAAAAAAAAATAGGGAAGCAAAGTTTATGTGGAATTAAAAGAAAAGGTATCTACAAAAGTGAACAATCCGTTGCTCCGTATAATACCAGCTTCTGCATTTGAAGTTCTCTGTTTTTTTTTTTTTTTTTGGTTGAAAAGAATATTTCTAGATACATATAATGCTCTTTACTGTCTGTTCACCTAATTTAACTAATTTTGAAGGCTGTAGATTTTATTAATGAGAAACCAGGAGTCCGTCCCTGTATTGATTACCACAACAGCTGTTGGTTGCTGTGGTTTGTTTTTAACACAAGAACTTACAATTTTGAGCTTCATTTTATCCAAAAACCTAACTTTCAAAGTTTTCAGACTAACCATTCTTTCTCCACTAAATCAGAAAACATATGATCAGTAATGAACTTAGAGATTCAGTATCTTAATTTAGTGTAAGTAGCCCTACTATATAACGAATTCAGTCTTCTGATTCTGCAATTCAAGTTTTCTTGATAAGTTTACTTTTTTATTTTTTCTTTTTTCTCCTCAAAATGTAACTAATTTTCTTTATCTTCAACTTTCTTCAATGCTCAGGAACCAGTGAAACCAAAGTATTTGATGAGAGCAGCTCACTGGGAAGTGATTACTTGACTGAGGTAAGAGCCTGATTTCTATAAACAGTACAAAAAGCCTTTGCGGATGACTTGCACAGATTTTAAAATAGTCGCAACGTAAATATAGATTTATTGCCATTTAGATTTTAGACTTTTAAGAAGCAAATAAATAATTAATTAAAGAAAGTTGCTTTATCAGGCTAAATTCATATTATTTTTAAAATTTGAAAATCATCATAAAAAATTTAAAGTTTCTCTCTCCCTCTCTTACTCTCAGTCTTGTTCAACCCTTCGCCTCCCAGCCTTGCTCGATAGTAATTTATTGATTTCAGTTTTAGGTAAGCTTCTGTCACTGCAACTTTTGGTCGTTAAATTTTGTTATTGCATAGATCTTAATAGGTCAAATTGAAGTGGAGAAAGTTGCTGATCGTAAAGCTGATTCTGAAAGCACTTCTTCACTTTTTCAGTATGATTTTACAGATTCAGTATGTAATTGAAGGTCTAAAGCAATGATTTAGAATGATTTAGAGTATTTAGATGAATGGTTTAAATTAATCCATCAAAGTTGTGGTTTATACACATGGATCATCATGGGAACATCTAATTAGATAATATATTTTTACTTTTTATCCTTCTTTTCTATTTTAAATATATATGTGCGTGTGTGTGTGTAAAAATATAAGAAAATTCTCATGCGTGGTTGTCCGCACAAATGGCATGAATTTTCATGTGGATTTAGGTTGTGAAAGCCTTTTACACTGGCATGAAACCCTAAGTCTGCACAAAAATACGTGCGAGCACTTTATATATATATATGGCGAGGAGACTGGATGAGGAATACAACTCTTTGTTCAAAGTTGTATTAGTCTGCAATTGAGGAGTAGGCAAATTGAAATTACTTTCCTGATTTACTTGTAATGAGTTCTGTTTAGAGTCCAATTCTACTAGTCGCGTCAAATTCACCATCTTTACTCTTCAAGTAACTATTCATCTTACTCTATACTTCATCTTAATTACAGTAATTAATTTATTAATTTTTTAAGATCTAGTAGAAGTAATTAGTTTTATCAAATTTTTAATTTGATTTCCAGATTAGGATAATTTAGATTCATGTCAATTGGAAGTGATTCAATTTTTTATCTGATTTTGTTGTTGATGTGTAATTACTATTAGTATGATGATTAATTTGTGATTTTAACTTATAATTTGGTTATTGATTTAGTTTATATGAGATTTAATTGGATCTATCGTTGCGAGATTGTAATTCACATGAAATGACTTTTTTTGTTTAATTTAAAGTTGAATGCTTTTTGAGTTTTTTGAAAAAGAATGCTTTATAATTTTAATCTGAATATTTTGGGCCACGATTTAAATGATTAATTTTATGTGGTAAGGGAAGTGGCAGTGCCAAATTGTGGACAGATACTTATTGGGGTGAAAAAGTTTGGGATTTCAATTATTGGACGTAATTTATTCATCAAGTTAAAATCGGATCCGGCCAATTTTGTCATTGAATTGGATAATTAGATCGGCATTTGGCGTTTACTTGTATGTATGAGTAGGGCTGTTCTCTGTATGTTGGAGTTGGTGATGCAAGTTGAAACTAACCTGAAGTTGACTTTTGGCATGTTAGAGTTGAATTGGAATTGCAATTAACTCATTAAGAGAAACTTATGAGCCATGTGGTTTTTTCATTGAATTAGATGATTAGATCAGCATTCGATGTTTACTTGGAGATGTGAGTAAGACTGTTCTCCATATGTTAAATCAGGTTGAAAAAATTACTTACTGAATTGTTGTGGGTGCAATTCATCTTTTGAAACATTTAAGATTTTTTGCCATTATGTTACTATCCTGTGGTTTTCTAAGGTACAATGAGACATTAAAAAAGACATAATATCTTAATCACTTCTACCTACAAGTGCACATAACTTTGTAGGTTTTGAATTCAAGGAACAAAATAGTAAGTCTAGGGCATAATATTTGAAAACACGTGTAAAATGGATTGAATTGCTGTAAGATCTGTCCAAATTAAACAGTCTAAACCAATTCACAGGCTTGTGGGAATAAAGAATATATATATTTATTTTTCTAGCAACTTCAGAGTCATTGAAAAATGGAAATTTTGTCTCAAAGCAGCTTTTTGTTGTATGATTAAAGAGAAATGTGTGATTTTCAGGTTGAAGGAAGGCGAAGGACAACAAAAGCTCAGAAATGGCACACTTAGAGGTGGTAAAAATACCCGCCTAGTCCGGACTCGGATCGTACCCGGGCGTTGTGGGCCGGGTATTACCGGCCCGGGTATGAAGTCGGGTCGGTCTTGGGCATCACTTGATAAACCCGGAACCCAAATTTTATTAAAAAAATATTATAAAATATATATTATTTTAAATATTTATATTTATTTGACTCGTTTATTATACATATATAAAGTTTTAAACACTTAAAATTTATATTTTTATGTCAAATTTTATTGAAATAAATTTAAAACTTATAAAATTACAAAAAATAAAAAATATATACACATATAATATTAGAAAATATAAAAATTTGGGTACCCGGATTAAAACCTGGCCCGGACTCGGACTCGGACCGATTGCATCCGGGCAAGGTCCGATCATTGCAATACCTGCACCCGGCCCGGGGATTGCCATCCCTAGGCACACTGCAGGGCATGAGGGATATAGATAGGAGCGCGTTTGGAGTGCTCTTTTAGTTTATGATGTGACAAAATCAACAACATTTGAAAACGTTAGCCGGCGGCTGAAGTATCTGAGGGAGGGTAATTATCAGAAACCTCCCCTGAGGTTTAGCGTATTCTTAGTTTGATAGTATCAATGTATTCTCAACCACCTCCCCTGACGTTTGTAGACCATTTCGTATAAGTTGATTTGGTGAGGGCAAAATGGTAATAGAACTCTTTAATATAAAAAAGTTCAAACAAAAGTGAAAATATCACATTGGAATGAGGGCAATATGGTAATGAAATTCTTTAATGATAATAAAATTCAAACAAAAGCGAAGATATCACGTTGGGTTCTAGAATTGATGTGAAATTTTTTAATATCCATTGTGTAAAATTGGAAGCAAGAGTTTAACCAACATACTATCACTAAAAATTAAAAAAAAAAAAAACAAAATGGATACCTTCTTTCTCCAACCAAAGTTACGAAAAGTAAATCCTCTTTCGTCTTCTCTACAATGTTTTAACAGAAAAATTGTGCCATGATTTGGAGATAATGATGACGAAGCCGAAGATGCCAACATTAAAGACAGCTGAATCGCGACCGTCAGGTGTAAGGAAGCTGATCAGCAGTGAGTTTCGCCGTCGACCCACTGACAATCTTAATTTGCCCGAGCCACGAATGAGGTATGAAAATGGCTTATTACGGTGCATGTTAGTTTTATTAGATGGATTTAGTCAATTTGGTAAAATATGAATAATGGGTCTCGAAATTTTTTTGGGAGTGTTTTTGTTGCTTTGATTTTTTTCTATCGATTGGTGTTAGTTGTAGATAATGGTTGCTGTCAATGTATGTTTACTTCATTTTGATTGAATATGGCTCGTGATTTTTTATGCTACCTTGTGTATGAATGAAAATGAGTTTGAAAAATTTGTTATTGTTGAAGCTAGTGCCACTAATTGTTGAACATGGATTTACGGTAGTTTTTGTTAAAATTGAATATTGGAGACAACTTGTTGGGATAATTGATTTAGGTTTTTATCTTAATCATGGTATGGACATGTCTTGGGTTGAAAAAATGTCATGGATTGTTGCATTATCTCGCACTGAAGCAGTGAGCTTAAACAATAGGGTTTGGAGTCATTGCTTTGTTGTAGTTGTTTATCTTTATAATTCAAGCAAAATAAGCTTCAACAATGAAGATGCTTTAAATTAAGGCTGTAATGGTTATCAAATGCGAAGAAGTAGTTTGATTAGTGGCATAGAAATTGTTTTGAGCTCATTTTTATTGTAGTTATATTAAAGATGTAATTGCATGCTGAGGATAGCTTGAAGTGTATAGTTTGTTTGCTGTCAAAGTGGCCAAATGTGAATTTTTTTTTTTTTTTTTTGGTTACAATCTAGAGCTTATATTAATTAATCTGTTCAGAACCTAATCTTACATGTTTTGAACATTTACCAATTCCTTCTCATTGAACCATTTTTCATCCTTATTTACATGGACATTGAGGCTGTGGTTAACGGAGAAATGCTTAAAGTTTGGTCTGTAATTTCTGAGCAGTACACTTTAAAGAAGTTGTGAGAGGACATTAAAGATATTTTCAATGTAATCACTTTGATTTGGCGCCAAAACAGACCCAGAATTACTTACCAACAATTCTTTAATATGTGTAAACAATTTTTTTTTTTCAGCCTAGGGGTATTTTGGTCATTTTATTAAGCAACAATCCGGCAAACAAATGGTCTACAGACGTCAGGGGAGGTGGTTGAAAATATGTCGATACAATCTATCAAACTGAGAATACGCTAAACCTCAGGGGAGGTTTTTGATAATTACCCATGTGAGGGACCATGCGGGCTAGAGGTGGCAAAAATACCTGTCCGGTCCGGACTCAGATCGTATTCGGGCGTTGTAGGCTGGGTATGAAGTCGGGTCGGTCTTGAACATCACTTGATAAACTTGAAACCCGGATTTTATTAAAAAAATATTATAAAATATATGTTATTTTAAATATTTATATTTATTTGACTCATTTATTATACATATATAAAGTTTTAAACACTTAAAGTTTATATTTTCATGTCAAATTTTATTGAAATAAATTTAAAACTTATAAAATTACTAAAAAATAAAAAATATATACATATAATATTAAAAAATATAAAATTCGGATACCCGGATTAAAACCCGGCCCGAATCCGGATCGATTGCATCCGGGCAAGGTCTGGTCATTGCAATATCCGGACCCGGCCCGACGTTTTGCCATCCCTAATGCAGACTCCAACATTGTGATCATTATGATCGGCAACAGGATTATTGTTTAAACTTGTTTTTATTTAATTTTTGTTAACAATGTTATATTTGAATTATCCTCCTTAATTGTTGTTGAGATATTAGAATTATTTTGTTATTGTAAGAAATAATTCAATGGGCCACTCCAATTCATAATAAACCAAAAATTTGTCATAATTCACACAAATTAAAGCATTGCATTTGCATATAAATTCAATTAATATTATTCACAATCTTACTAGATGAACAAAAAAAAGAAACAAAACAAAAATTATATTAAAAAATAGTTACTAATAATGGAAAATAAAATGGATATACGTTGCAATTGATGCACCATATTCAGTATTCACACCCGTTACGTTTAAGAAATAAATTGAGTAAATTTGAGACCCACAAAGTTGTCGACTTAATTTGAGATTAAGATCATGTTTGTAATTGAAGTACTGTATCTTTTAAGTTACAGTTGTTGTAGAAAAAAATTATAACGATCAAATAAAAATTAATAATATGTAGTAAATATAAATTTTAAAAAATAATTTTGATAAAATTATTAAAGATATAATAAATTTTTTATTATATAAGTGAAAAATCATATCAACATACCTTCTAAGCTACACCAGTTAGTATTTATCAAATATTTTAATGCTGTTACTTTCAAGGTACAACTGTCTCATCTCAATCTCAAACACACCCTCAGATTCCCATTATGCTAGAAGAATGTGATTTAAATGTTGAACAAACTTAAAGCGGGAATTAAAAAGAAAAAAAAGAAACAAAGCAGCATCTTGTGACCACCATGACTAAATTTCATTTTCCTCGCATTTTCATCCCTACTAAGCTCCCATCAAGAATTTCAAAACCAACTGTCCATCTTTGTCTTTCTCTTTTTTTAGTTATGCGCCCCCCCCCCCCCCCCCCCCCCCC
>NW_006262201.1:3028694-3032980 GCF_000493195.1 Citrus x clementina
GAAGAGATTGTGTGTGTTTTTTTAGTGTGATGATGATAATGATTATCATTGATGTGGGTTTTGGGTTTGGCAATAGCCGGGAAAGATTTAAGCCTGCAAAATCGGGATTCTAACTTAATGGGAAGGATTCAGTCGTCGGAGAAACCAGAAAAGTTGATGGCAGAGACAACCACCTGTAGAATGGTGTCTCCTACATTGACTTTTTTTAGTGATCGGCTTCCAACCGCTTAAATCAATTCTATTTTATTATTGTTATGTTTACCTGGCATATAATTATTACCCAATTAGTCATATCATCGGCTGTATGTTACGTTAAATGTAACTCAGAGAGGTCCTCATAACTATATGAAGTGGCAAAAAGTATAAGAAAAATATGTTATTATTAATATTTTATTTATATAAAAATATATTTTTATTTTTAATAATTAATATTTTATTTAAATTTCTATTTATATGATTTATTTAATTTATAATAAATATAAATAAAAGTGAATTTGAAAATCAGAATAATATTGTAAAATTTTACTATTGGGATTATTATCTATTATGAAAATAGTAGGAAGTAAGTGAATTTTAGTAGTAGGAAATTGGTAATCCGAAAATTTTGACATTTAGTATTTGATAATTTTTAAGGACAGTTAAATAGGTTTAGTTAAATTCTGACAGTAAAAATATTCATTTTATATCACTTTAAAAAAGAAATGTTTATTATGCCAATAAAATTGGAACAGGATTCAAGACATTTATTAATGTCAAAAACATTTGACTATATTAACTAACTTAACTAATTATATATCGAAAGCTTTTTTTGTTTGGGATAAAATTATGTATAGAAAGCTAAAACTGAAGAAAATGGTGAAGAATAAATAATATTTTAAAATTTCGTAGTACTTGAAATTCGTAAAAGTAAAAAAAAAAAAACAGCGAAATTCTTTAGCTCTCGGCCCCACGCCTTCGTCTGTGGGGTGGTGTAGAAAAAGGAAAAGGAGAAAGCTTTATCTCTCACAATCATTTGAAATTCTACGATCTCAGTTTCAATGAAGACGAACAGTTTTGGTTTAAATCTGGCTATTCATCATGAATTTTCAGGTTTATTTTCAATTAATCTCACCAAATTTGATGGATTTGTTCCTAATGTCGTGAATTTCGGCTCACTCTCTGACTCCCATTGGATCGAAGAAGCTTTCGCTTTCATTTGAAATTTTTTGATCTCGATCGGTTTCGATACAAATGAAGAGGGTTGGTTTTAATCTCGCTTTTATTCAAGAATTTCATGTTTGTATCCGATTAATCTCACCAAAGTTGATCTGTTTTTCCTCTAATTTTTTGTTAGGGATCTAATTTATGTCTCTTAATTTAAAAAATTACGGTTTGAGCCTTGATTATTTTGATTATTAATCTTGTAGCCTTTGGATACTGTCAAAGAGAGTGTATTAGCTTTAATGGTTTCTGTTTACTAAGCAATACAAGATTTGAGTTCTAAAATGGTCAACTTTATGTTTGGTTGAAACTAGATGGGTTCTGTTTGTTAAGATTATATGTTGAGTCAGATTGCTGTGTAAGCTGCTGAATCAGATTGCCCTGCAAGCAGAGTGCTTAGTCAATTGCCAAACTGGCATGCTGTTATGCAAAGTGATATTAGCTTTTTAAGTTTGTTAAATTCCCGCCAAGAATTTGTTGCAATTAGTTAGTTTCCAGCTCATGCTTTGCATGCTGGAGAAGGGTCCAGACTATGCTATAAATACCTCTGTAACATTTAGATTGTTTTTGAGCTTAATAAGAATCATTTTTCAGTTTCTAGATTTCTCTCCCGTTAAACATTTTCCTTTACTTTCTTGTTAACCAAACAGAACAAAATATTTTAACTCTGCTTACTAACTTATCTGTATTATCATCTTTATTAATTCTTTAAGCTGTATTAGGGTATTAGAAACAGAGCTAGGAAAGAAATCAGTACATGCATTCATTATTGCAAGCAAATTAGTAACATTTCAGGTATGTTGACAGAATAATCAACACCCAGTTTATAGTACATACATTTATATCACACTATACTTTAATGAACGAACATTTTCTTCTTCTAAATTTCGAATATTTGGTCCCAGAATGGAGAACAAATAGTGCAAGAAGGTGTATTAATTGCATTGGTATTCTATAAAATATGCTTTGATTAGAAGTTATTTGTTAGAGAAACCCATCTGACAGGATGATTTTTTTGTAGTAGCTGCTCAGATGCAAACTTCCTTTTTTTTTTTCTCGGAAAAAAAAGGGGGAAGCAAAGTATATGTTAAATTAAAAGAAAAGGTATGTACAAAAGTGAACACTCTGTCACTCCTTATAATATCAGCTTCTGCATTTGAATTTTTTTTTTTTAATTTTTGGTGAAAATAATATTTCTAGATACATATAATGCTCTTGCCTGTCCATTCACCTAATATTTAACTAATGCTGAAGATTTAATTAATAGGCAAAAAGAAGGAGTCCGTCCCTGTATTGATTACCACAACAGCTGTTGGTTATTGTGGATGACTTGCCGGGATTTTAAAATAGTCGCAACAAATATATAGATTTCTTGCCATTTAGATTTTTAGACTTTTAAGAATCAAATAAATAATTAATTAGCTGCAAGAAAATTGCTTTATCTGACTAAATTCATATTATTCTTGAATTCAAAAATCGTCATAAAAAATTTAAAATTTCTTTCTCCCTATCTTACTCTCAGTCTTGCTCAATCCTTCGCCTCCCAGCAAATTTAGATGACTGTTTTAAATAATCCATCAAAGTTGTTGTTTATGCACATGCACCATCTAGTTGTTATAGATTTTTGTAGATTCATATGAAGTGGAAGTGATTCAATTTTTTATCTGTTTTCATTATTGATGTGTAATTACTATTAGTATGATGATTGATTTGTGATTTTAACTTATGATTCAGTTCTTGATTTAGTTTGTACAAGTTTTAATTGGATCTATCTTCATGAGATTGTAATTCACATGAAATGACCTTTTTTTGGGGGGGGGGATTTAGAT
Source organism: Citrus x clementina (assembly GCF_000493195.1). NCBI lineage: Eukaryota > Viridiplantae > Streptophyta > Magnoliopsida > Sapindales > Rutaceae > Citrus > Citrus x clementina. The sequence goes on from NW_006262201.1 coordinate 3,031,724, forward strand.
TTGAATGCTATTTAAGTTTTTTGAAAAAGAATGATTTATAATTCAAGTCTGAATATTTTGGGCCACGATTTAAATGATTAATTTTATGTGTTAAGTGAAGTTGCAGAACCTAATTGTGATAGCTAAGTATTGGGGTGAGAGTTTGGATTAAATTATAAATTTAAGTTGTAATTTATTCATCAAGTGAAAATCATGCACCGGCAGATTTCGTCATTGAATTGGATAATTAGATAGGCATTTGGTGTTTACTTGTATATGTGAGTAGGGCTGTTCTCTGTGTGCTGAAGTTGTTGCCTTGGTGATGCAAGTTGAAACTAACATGTTGTTGACTTTTTGCATGTTAGAGTGGAATCAGAATTGCAATTAATTCATTAAGAGAAACTTACGACCCACCAGGTTTTTTCATTTAATTAGATAATTAGATCGGCATTCAATGTTTTCTTGGAAATGAGAGTAAGACTGTTCTCCATATGTTGAAGTTAGTTATGCCAGTCGAAACGAATCTGTTCAAGCCTGATGTTGAGTTTTGGCAAGTTAGAGTTGGGATTTCATTTCTTGAAATCTTGAATCAAAGCTGAGAATTGGGGTTGAAAGTAATTGCAGCTTTAGCCTGTTTGGACATTGGGTGATGGGACTGAGTGGCGGATGTGAAAGAAAAGGATGTCAACTTTGAGCTAGAGCTGAGTATCCATTTCACATTTTGGGTTGTAGTTAACCTCTATGTCTTGACTGTTTCCCACATGAGATAAAGCCCCCGACTTACATCCCACCCATGATATTTGAGTTTATCAAGTTACCATATCTTATACTTTTCCTGAAAAACAAGTATATGTGTTAAATCAGGGTGAAAAAATTATTTACTGAGTTGTTATGGGTGCAACTCATGTTTTGAAACATTTAAGATTTTTAGCCATTGTGTTACTATCCTGTAGTTTGTTTATGGTAAAAGAGACAGTCAAAAAAACATAGTATCTTAATCACTTATAATAATCCTAGAAGTGCACATGGTGTAAAGTTATTGTCAACTCATACTAGTGTGTGAAATTTAAAGAGGTCTTAGGGTTTTGTGAGTTTTGAATTCAAGAAACAAAATAATAATATAGTGCATAATATTTGAAAACTTTGCTTCATCATGTATCATGGATTGAATTGCTGTAAGATCCGTCCAAATTAAACTGTCTAAACTCATTTACAGGCGTGGGGGAACAAAGAAATTTTTTTTCTAGCAACTCCAGAGTCAATTAAAATTGGAAATTT
>NW_006262201.1:3033523-3110446 GCF_000493195.1 Citrus x clementina
AAGTTTGGCTTTTTACATTTTCTTTTCTAATTTGTATATATTTTTTTTATAAAATAGGTATTTTCCTTGTGGTGTTTGCAGAGATCTTGAACAGTTTATGTTTTTTGTAACAATAGCTAGTATCTTTTACTATACAAATGTCGCCCTCAATTTTTTACATTTTATATGTATATACACACCGAGTTTTACACAGTTCTTTTAGCAAGTTTTTTCTAAGGTTATATTATTTCATTTGTTTCCACAAATGATTTTTTTTTCAAAAAAAGAATTAATTTGTTAACTTCCTAAAAACCCATCAAATTAAAAGAAATTATGTTAATTGTAATATTAATAAAGATATGTAGATTGCTTATTGGATGCCATGCTACAGAGCGCAATTTAGAAATTGAAATATTACAAAAGAACATAAATTTTGATGTGTGAATGAAATGATATTGGCGGTACTTAGAGATATATTAGAGATAATTTATGATAAGTCTTCCTCTAATCAGGTGTGAGGAAGACTTTATTCTTTTAAAACAATGAGCAAATTAAAAGAAAGAAAATGAATCCTAGTTTGCTAAAAGACAAAAAAATATTATATTAAAATATGCATTTTCATATTTTTTTAATTTTTTTCTTATATTAAAAAAATGAGAACTTCCTCATTAAAAAATTATTCAATTTATAATAAACTGAAAATTCATCTTGACTAAATTTCATTTTCCTTATATTTTCATTGCTACTAATCTCCCATCAAGAATTACAAAAAAAGGGTCCATCATTGTCTTTCTCACCAATGGATCGAGTCGTCGGTTATCTTTGACTCCTAGGGGCCTGTTTGTTATTGAGGTACTGCTCCTGTAGAAAAAAGTAATAATTATGAAATAAAGATTAATAGTATGTAATAAATATAATTTTTACAAAATTAGTAAAAATATAATAAATTTTTTATCATACAAGTGTAAAATTAAATTAACTTTACTTATAAGTTATAATAACTAGTGTTTACTAAATACTTTAATGTTTTCCAAACTCAATCTCAAACAGGACCTAACTTAGATCTATTGCATACTTGTACTTGAAAGAAGTCAAATGCTACTACTATAGGCAAATAGGTTCATTGCCTATCCCACTAAGATTTCTTCGTATGAAGAAATTTTAGAATACATCAAATGTAATTCAACCAACTAATGTATGTATGATATGTGTATTTTGATTTAATGTAACCACCGCTTATATGATAATTTTTTAAAATAAATGCACACATATCATAGTATAATTTATTTGTTATATGAATGACATGATAGTTCTGATATATTCAAGAATTTCTCATGTCATATGATAAAACCGTAGGTCATAATGTGAAATTTATTTTTTTTTTTTAAATAAAATTAAGTTGGCTCAATATAGGACTCACCAATAAAATTTTGAGGCCATTTTTAGTATTAAAAAAATAGAATTATATTGAAAATAAGAAGTTTAGAATTTGAATGTAGCTTACATAGGTAGGGGAAATTAAATTTTCATTAGAATTACTAATAAAATTTTAGTGGATTCTAATAATTACAGAAAACATGCTGAAGAAGGTTAATTTGGAAAGAGATCAAAACAGGTTATACGGAATAAAGAAATTGATTTTGAGAATGACTGATTTATAATTCGTGTCAGCGCGGATCCGTTGATCGGGCAAACGATTCTGTCATTGCATAAAGCGATAGTGGGTGGCAAACGTTAATCTGTCATTTACAAATTAATTGCAGAAATTTGGTCAATGGGGGAGCAAACGTTTCTTGCTTATACAGTACTTGCATGCGAAGCTACGTCTAGAGCAGGAGTGGCGGTACTTGCCTTGCCGCCTCGAAATAATCCAAAAAAGTAAAAAAGTATATGGGAAGTTTAATGTATCATTTAAATTTTATGTCGGCCCTCTTACTTTAACATAATTTTGTAACAATATATAAAATTTTATGGTTTATCAATTATAGCTCCCTCTTTCGGTCACTTTAACTTTACAGATTTCTTGTTATATCCAGTCAAGTTTGTGGTTTCTTCATTATGGTCCCCATCAAACTAAAATCATGGTTCCACCATTGGTCCGGGGTACATGTACAACAAGTGAAAATAATATAAGAATGCTAGCCTTTTCATATGTAAAATTTGATGGCTTTGTACTAATGACAATTTCATTTTCTCAGTTTTGTACTAAAAAATTTCTGGATATCTCATGTTGCTGCTATTGTGGGTATGATAGTGTAAGACACAACTAAGCCGTTGATTGAGCTCATAGAGTAAGCTTGTGTATTTTTCTACTAGCCAAAATCTTCTACTACATTGCATTAGCAGCTGACAAACAAGTCTCAACGTAATCAAGCAATTTCTTCGCAATTTTGGGACCTTATTGCTGTTTTCTCTGGATCTCTTTCTGCAATCGCATTGGTCTCCACATTTTTCACACATTCAATTTATGAAATCATTTATACATTGCATAGATTTGCACTGCTATTGATTTGGGCTGCTCTTATCATTGTTGTGTGTAAGTGTGGCACCATGTTGATAGATGCTTGTCGTTGGGTTTACCATGAAAAATTGGAGGCCATTTTCTTTTTAGCAAAATCTCAAATTGGATTCAACCTAATAATAATAACATCTCTTCGACAAAGCTGCAGCAATGACCGACAGTTTAAGACATGATATACATACATACATACATATACATACATACATACATATACATATATATGTATGTATGTATGTATATATATGTATGTATATATATATATAGTAGTTTTCTAGTTTGGGATCTTAAAGTACGAGAAAAGTTTGGAAAAATTTTAAAATTGAGGGGTTTTAAAAGTTTAAAACTTAAAGCATTTAAACTGCACAGTTTATGCATTTTTTCGGACATTCCCGCACTCTAAAAATTTAGATTGGAACGTTTACATATATATATATATATATATATATATATGTAAAGGGGATGTAAATAATTAATGAGAATGAAAAATTAATAGCAGTGATTTGGATTCATTTGCGGAATCTTTTCATTTTTATTTCAAAGGTTCTGTGACGTTGAAACGGGCCTGCAAAATGTGGTTTTAATTATGAATAATTTTCTTCAATCTAGCATAATGATTTGGCGATGTAGTTTCTTATGCCCTTACTTCTCAAGCACATGTATTTTTCATAGAAATGGCGTTTTGGATCAGTCTTGTAAATTTAAATTTAAATTTTAAGGCCACTATGTAAGAAAAAATATTATTCTATGTTGGAATAGTGTCAAAAGAATAAGGATAAGAGTGCTGTTTGAAAAAATTAAATTAGGAGAGAATTCATAAATAATTGGACATGACAGTTTGTCCCTTAAAAGTAATAAATTATGTGTAAATAGCGATGTTAAAAAAGTAAATTCTTAATCATGAAGAAATCAAAGAGAGTATATGTCCAAAACTCCAAATAGAGATGTTGAAAAATCAAGTTCTTCATCAAGAAGAAAATTAAATAAGTAAATTAAACTCGAAATAATATTGTTAATAATAATAATTTGTTATTGATCAAATCTAACAGATTCATTTTCTTTAAAACAATAAGCAGAAATTAAATTTCTTTGTCCCCATCTATTTGAGAGGAATCATAGCAAAGATGAAATAAAGACAATAAATCATTAAGAGTTACTATCTTAATCTTTGCTAATCAAATAAAAGTTTGATTGTGAATGAATATTAAAATTGTTTGAGTCAATCTTTGTAAAACAATCAAATTTTCATTAATTATAATTGCAATATTTCCCTTTTTTATATTTACAATTTTTGTGTAAATTAAATCTTTGTGCCCATTAATAAAAGAAAAAAGAAATTTATCTTTGCTTATTGTTCTCAAAAATTTTGGACCGTCCATAATTATCAAACCACTTTAGAAGCATTACACACACAACTGGGTCCAGTTTTTTCTTTAAGGAAAAAGAAAGAAAAAGTGAATGACTGATTAGATCAGAAAGAAGGGTTCAAAGTATTCTAAAAGAAATCCTTTTTCTTTTTAACCTTTCTGCCAAAGAAAGTGTCACCATTTTTTTCCGTACTCTCTTTTTCCCTTTATTTATAATTCTCCCTTAGCCGAGGCCTTATGGGAAAAAAATTACCATTTTTTCTTTTCTTTTCTTTTCTTTTCTGCTATTCTTTTCTGTGTATCGCGAAACAGAGAAAGCTCCCATGAGGTTGCGGTAAAGCCGGAGGCATGCAACACTACCGCAGGATCCTCTTCGACAAAATACCAACCGGGGTAGTTTGGTAAATCCGGTATGAGTTCCTCAACAAATTCCACTGACTCATATCGTCAACATCAACAGAGAATTCTGCTGAGAAGAAGATCAAGGAGGCTAGTGGCGCTGTTCTGCTTACTGCTTAGGTTATTTTGGTAACTTTACCTGGTTTATAAGGCATTTTATTTTGTTGTGGGATCTTTTTTTAGATTTATTTAAATCAAAATGATTTTTTTTTTGGTATATCGAGCTCCGCTAATTATTAAATGACAGGAATAAATCGCACCATTGATTCTTTGATGAGACCTGCATTGTGTTGACTACAGGCAAGCTTGTACTGAATTTATATTAAAAACATAATCTTATTTTGAGTTTTAATTGATTAAAAAAAAAGAAGAAGAAGAAAACAATTACTATCCAAATTCCTAATTCAAATTTGTTACTAATGTGAAAATTACACCATTTCAATCACTCATATACTTGTACACTAATAATAATCTGTTTGAATGAAATTACCTTTAAGCACAACTAATTAACCGAGCGTAGGTAATTAGTCATAAATACACCCTGCATCCACTGTTAATTGAGTACAAGTAATAATAGGAGGCAAGGTTTAATGTTTAGTTGATACAAATTTGTCATCCCCATATGAAATTAATTGGTTTCCATTTACTTAAACAACAACATATTATCTACTTTATTTTGATTGTAATGCACATGCTAAAAAAAAAAGTAAGAAAGTTAAATCAACAAAAAATTTGGTGAAAAAGTTAAATAGAAAAAGCACCATCCACAAAGGACCAATAATTTTGCCAATGTCCACATCATGGGGTCCAATGTCCCTAAATCGTAGTATTGATATCTAATCAGCTTCTTCTTGCAGTTGTATACCACCTCATATTTCCACACTGCCTCTCTTTCTCTTTGCATTTTCATATATTATATATACACACACACACACACAAACACACGTATGCATACCCTCTCTATTGATCACCATCTAGCTTATTGATGGTTGCAAGGGAAGTTACATGCAAAGCAAAAGGAGACAGCACAAGGCAAACGGGCAATTAAACCAAGGCATCACAGCCACAGCCGTGCCTCCACCACTACAACCACCATTTTCTTGTGACTCCTTGGCTGGGAAATTTTAGTCTCTCTCACAGTCACAGGTATGTCTATGTAAATGCTTTCCAATAATTTCTTTGTTATAGGTGAAACTAGGGTTCAAATAATTAACTAAAGATTGTAACTCTTTTCTTAAAAAAAAAGAAAGTGTGTGCGTATAATACATACGCACTTTATGCTTATTATGATATAATTAATCCTACACTTTTTTTCTTATTTCTTTTTAAGGAAATAACGTGCTTCTGAGCGGATTAGTAATTGTGGATGAATTGTAATGTTTAAATTTCGCTGATTTTTTGTTAGAATTTTAAAGAAAATGGTATGGATGCCTGCGTTAGATATTAAACAAAAAAAAAAAAAAACATTTTTTTAGTTTCATTTGTTTATTTATTTTTCTCTCGACCGAAAATTTGCTTTTTCTAAATCTCTATTTGTACAACCAATAAGGGTATGGTATCATCTTTGAAGCAACTGGGTCTTTGACACTTCCTAATTATTTGATTCTTTTAGACATTATGGCCTTAAAATTGTAAATGAAATTTATTTATAAGTATGTTCTTAAATCGTTTAGTTAGTTGTTATACTTAATCTTTTTCAAAATATGCTTGCATTCATAGTTTTTTTTAATTATTTCCCTGAATAAGTGTGTATTTTGAAAAATTAAAGACTCCACTAATGAAGTCAAATCAATGCCATTGCTATTGCACCCTCATTAATTATTTACGCCCCTCTCTCTTAACAAATAGATCATACAAGTACTGTAATTAAGCAACAAATTAAACCAATGGCTGCAGTCACTGATCATACAACTTATTCTCTTTACACTTTCGAAAACTAACATACTTTTACTTTTTTCTTCTCTTGCATCATCTTAATCGTCGAAAAAAACAATTCATTACCTCAATGCGGTTAGTATATTAAAGAATAAATACCCGAACTAAGATTTTTCTTTTTACGGTATTAGAGAAACAATATAAGAATCCTATCGAAAGACATATATATTTGATATTTTAAATAACCATAACTAATATTCAAATTCTATTATCTTTTTTCTTACTATATTTGCGTCAAATATACGGTGTGAGTTTGTGTTAAATATAAAAAGGGCTAAACAAAAATATGTGTGTGGGACTTCAAAATGTCTTGAGTTGCATCTGTATTTTTAATTTTCTCAGCAGTTCTGGCTGTTTGTTAAGAGAAACCCAGTCAGCAAATATTCCAATAAAAAATCTAAATTCTCCTTAATTTATTTGGCTTCATATAGGTACTCATCCATATTGTGCTTATCTCAAATCTTGGCTTCTTCATTTGTATTGGTTTGGCTTTAGCTTCTGAAGGTATATGCGGGTGGGATTCATAGCAGTTTTATTTATTCTTCATTAATTTCTTGTCAGCTTGATCATTTGCTTGGCTTCTTGCTTTGGCTTTATGTCAATTTTGGAAGAGGCTCACTTCGTCCATATCGTCATTTTTTCTTTTAATCATAAATAAAGTTTCCTCATCCCATCAAGATTTTCCCAAAAATAAAGGTCCCCATCCATGTTAATTAGTCAAAAAGAAAAAGTCATTACTGGTTAAAGTTAAGTCATATTTTGCATTTTGCATATAGGTTTGACTGTTTGATAAAGTTAATGCGTTGGGAATTTCATGATTGCGACTGTTAATATCCTTGGAGCACACTCCAAAATTCCTCATTCTACAATCTCAATTAAAAGATTGCTAGTGCTGAAACCAACACCGCCTGTGATCCCTAATCATCGATATTGTTGCTCTTTGAGTCCTAATTATAAACGATTACTCTTCATTAGCCTCTCTAGGTGTGGACTGAGCGTGCACATGCTAAACAACAACCGACTCACATAAAGAAAAACCCTTGAACGATACTGAAAGAGAATTAAATTGCATTTTCATATTCAAATTATGTGAATGTTTTTACATATATTTATTATATATTTCACAACAAAATTTATGATACTAGCAATATAATTTTTTTTTTCTCTTCTCTGAATAACCTCGATCAAGCGAGCATCTCCTATTAACAAAGTATCATTACACCAAATTAGGTGGGCCAAAATGAGCCTTACTCGTTTAAATTTCTGAGTAGCTATTCTAGCAAAGAAGAAATCAATAAAGGAAATGGCTGAAACAACGTAAACTAATGAAATTGGTGATAACGGAAACCATTAGTATCATGAGAAAGCATCTTTGCAATATGAATGCTAATGATGCAGTTCATTTAGTCCAAATTAAAACAGATTCCAATTAAAGCTTTCGTGAATACCTTAGTAAAAATGCAAGAAATCCAGAAAATGAAAAAGCTAGCATCATATTTTCTGGGTTGCTGCAAACTGGCACTTCTCTATTATCTAGGGTTTTACATCTCAGGCAGTACTAGAAAGTTTAAACATCATCCATTTCATCCAATAACAAAGTGTCTAAATTAAATACAATTTACCATATAAACCAATGAAATTTTTGTACCTAATAACAAAGACAAACTCTGACTTTAATTAATCAAATAATGTCTGATATTGCTGCTGGTGGCGGCTGCTCTGTGGAGGGGGAAGAGATGATTAAGTTGTTGTTACTAGCTTCATGAAACCAATTGTTATTCCGAATGTGGGTTAAAACCGACTCCATAACATTTTTGTAAATCCAACTACGAGCACCCTTGTACAATTTTCCATCTTCATACACCACCACAATAAAAATAGCTGCGCAGATCCAAGAAATGCACAAAATGATATAACCAATTACCTGCGGAACAAGGGTGGAGACTAAAGAGACTGTAGAAAGTGATCCGGAGACAACAGCAATAACAGAAGAATTTGCTTGGTGATCATGCATTCGGGAGTTGATATCAGCAACAAGTGCAAAGCAGTACACCCCCAATCCCACAAGAAATGCCCACATATTAATGCCATGCTTTTCGAATAAGGGCTTGTTTGTTCCTTCGACATTAGCAGCCACAAGAGTGAGTAGAACTGGAATCAGAAACCCAAATATGTCAACATGCGGCCTTAAGGCAAAGGATTTTATTAGGGTATTTCTGTCTCTGCAAAAGAAAAGAACAAATATAACAGCTTAGGGTTTTGTTTTCGCATGCACTTTCTTAGAATGTTAACTGTGAATAATTAAAAGAAGAAAGAACAATTTTGTACAGAAGTGAGATCAAAGAACTAAAACTATTGATTCTTGAATTAACCATTGACTACTAGATACTTTTTCTTAATTTCTACCAACACAAGTCCAGAACGATTCATGATGATCAGAACGGAAGTGCAAATCATGATATTGAAACTCAAATTCATAACAAAACGCCACCAGTGTCTCCACCGGCTCATCCTCTTAAACCCTTGACCATACCAAATCCTCCACGCGCCTCAGTTAGCAGGGCCACCGGTTGAAGATGATGCAGCTTTGTCCATTTTAGTTCTAAATAGCTCTAGGCAACCTCCCATTCCGCCTAAATATGTGGTGGTTGGAGATTCAACTTTCATAACTCGCCAGTCGTCGTAAACGGCGGCGGCGAGTGGTAATTAAGTTAGTATTCACTCTACCTCACTATCTAAAGAACAAAGTTAATAATGAGAGAAAACATATGCATGTATTGGCATTAATTTAAGTAAAAAAAAAAAATCACAAGTTTAACTGTTTTAGAAAATAACCATACCCAAGATGAGAGCAGTGCTCGCAGCTCGGAATCGGCATTGCGTATAGTGTTGTGTTTATTCAACTGAAGAGAAAGAGAGTGAGACCTTCAAAATAGAAGCCAAGAGAAGAGAAGAAATGTGCCCTAAAACAAAGCCATGAGAGAGGGAAAGAGACACGAAAACCCCTTGACTGAGACCTCTGTTTTCTTCAGTTTGCTTTAGATCATTTAAAGGCCCGGCTAAGAATCTTTTTTGGCTTAATTGGACACGCATTTTATTCTTTTTGCATTGCGTGATAAAACATTCTCAGCTTAACAGTAAATCTAACTTTATAAGTAGAAATATGCTACTTAAGGTTGGAGTAGTTATCAATTTGAAAAAAAAAAAAAAAAACGGGGTGTTTATGAAATCTCTAAATAATTCTAATAGTAAATCTTAATAATACACAGCAATCTTAATCGTAGACTGCAATAAATATATGCGTAATAAAAGATTGTAAAAAAATGAAAGAGATAGGTTTGTAAATGGGGTTGTTGCGAAAGAAAGAGAGAGAGGAATTCAAGTTATAAATAAGAGATACGCCGTCCTTATCTATGTGTGTCCCCATACTGGGGTTAGAGTTCAAGTGAGTTAATACATTTTTGCTTCTTTACCCTCCCAGTGTCAGCTTCATTCTCTTTCAACAGTACATATGCAAATTATTTAATTAAACTTGTTATTTGGAACTCCTTAAATGGGTCCCTTGTAGGCCCTTGTGGATTCCAAATTAGCTGTACACCGTTTAAGTAGCCAAACAAGACTAACGCGGTTTAAAATACGTTTGCGAGGGCCCGCTGTGGCCAAGCATGTGCTTTCATTTCCCTTTATCACTTGAAATAAAGCACGATGGAAAGATTTTATTCCACAGAAAATTTGATCTTACTGAAATGACAAGTGATTTAAAGTTATCGAAGGTCTAAGCGAAAATTATTTTTATGGTAAAAATTACTTTTATGTTACCACATGATGCCGTGTGATCGGTAGCACCTCTACACATATTTCCATCACCATTATATTAGCTTAAATTGAGGTTATTACTTGTAATTTTAAACAGATAATATCTATTTTTTCGTGTGATAAGATAAATTATGTAGGAGATTAAATTTTTGAGGGTAAGTGTAGCTTAACAAAATATTATCTACAAAAGGGCAAGGATGGAAATGGGGGCAGACCCAAACAAAAAAAAAACCAAATCAAAGCAAGTGCAAGCAAAGGGAACAGAACAATAAACTAAAGGAACAAAACAAGAAAGAAGCCAAGCAGCAAAGAAGCTAAAGAAGCCAAGGCAGCAAATAACTCGAAGAAGCCAAGAAGTGTTTAAAGCAAGAACGAAGCCTAAAAATAAAATGGAAGCGATAAGAGAAGCCGTATATGACAAGGAGAGAAAAGAATCCAGCAAGCTTAATTCTTATAACAAGCTTCATCAATAACCCGTTCTTTGACAAGCATAATTGAGCTGCATAGTTTTATGTCACAACCCTGCACATGCCAACAATTTAGAGAGAAAAAGAGAGGGACATGGAATTATGCAAACAAGCCATAGGTGGAACCCAGCTCCTGCCCACCACCACATCATCGGCAGCACTGAACAATGCTGGTCAGGATGACGCCGTTGCTAAACATTTGTGAATTTGACACCGAAACTAATTGCTTATGAGGACGTGCTTGCATCCTAAAGCTTTTTAGCCTATATTGGTACTAGCGTGGTCACTTTCTGCGTGCACTGCTTCTTGATCAGCAGGTAGGTAATTCGATACTCCGGCCTCACCCGACCTTGGCTGGCCTATGACCACTGATTGGGTGCAAGCGGCGCTCCTTCCTTTGTTCATCCTTGTTGGATGCAGAGCAATAATCTTGATCACCACAAACATATATTACATTTCGCTGATGCTCTAACAAGTCATTTTTGCACACCGGATCCATTGCTCATATCCTGGGAGCCAATATTCAGGGCACAACAGAGCCCAATATTCAAAACGCATACAATAAATACGTGGAGTTTTCTTGTGTCCCAAGCAAACTACTGCTTCGCCTTTGCAGCTGACATAAAGTCTTTCTGTAAAAAGGAAAGCACCACCAAACGCTCTGGCATTATTGCTGTTGCACAAGGACAGCACTTTCAGTAATCTTGATGGTCTCCACTTTTCTTCCGAGCTTCTCCATAGGTCTTATCTGTGTATTCATCTCATGGGCTTGTGCTGCTGTTATCGTTGTGTATCATCAATATGGCAGATTGTTTATTAATTGGTGCTTGTCTTCAGCTTTACCACGAAACCTTGAAGCCATTTTTCACCAACATTTGGATTTGTGATGCAGCGGAAGCTTAAAGTTCAAAATATTCCATTGATTTTAGAGAATGCCGGAATAAAAGAACAACTAAACTCACGTTGATTCAAAAGAATGCCGTGAATTTAGGGATTAAGGCTCGTTGATTCCGCAGAATACTGAGAATTAACTGAACTCAAATACTCACAAAGAGATTTGAAAATTGAAAATATTATTAAAATCGAACATGCCTTCAAAGGCTACAAGAGGAAGCTATTTATAGTAGCAGTAATTATCCTAAATTACTAAGGGAAAATAAAATTCTAAATTGAAAAGGAAACAAAATTCTAAAATGGAAAGGAAATTAAAAGTCCTTAATTAATTAGGAAACATATCCTAGTATAAATTCCTATTCTGCATCATTCCCCCCAAGATGGAGAGAATTCGCCCTCGAATTCAGATTATCAGCAACATCATCTTCATCATGATCACCTTTGTAAGGAATAAGATGCTTGGCATTGAACACATCTGCTGTGTGGATATCACTAAGAAGCTTTAGTCTGTATGCATTAGGATTTATCTTCTCGAAAATTTCTAAAGGTCTAATTTTCCTAGCAGAAAGCTTGTTGTACTCGCCAACTAAGAACCTATCTTTAGTTAAGACAGCCCAAACAAGATCGCCCACTTGAAATTCTAAAGCTCGACGCTTTTTGTCTGCCACAATTTTATAACCCTCGGTCGTCTGCGTCAAAGACTCTTGCGTAGTTTCATGAATTTTCTTAAGCTGCTCAATAAAGTCTTCTGCATCACTACTTTTGCGAACTAAATCTGAAAGTGGAGCCAAGTCGATGGGAGCTCGTGGATTATATCCGTAATTCACCTGAAAAAGACTTAAACCAGTACTGCGCTTAACTGCACGGTTATAAGCAAATTCGACTTGATATAACTTTTGATCCCACATCTTTAAGTTATCGCCAACTAGGCTACGTAGATGGTTTCCTAAAGAGCGGTTGACAACTTCGGTTTGACCATCTGTTTGTGGTTGGTAAGCATTACTGAAATTCAGGCGAGTGTTAGTCAACTTCCATAATGTCTTCCAAAAATGGCGAAGAAACTGTGTATCCCGATCAGATACTATATAACTCGGTAAACCATGCAATCTATAGACTTCTTTGAAGAATAGATGAGCAACAGTTAAAGCGTCTGTAGTCTTCTTGCAAGCAATGAAGTGAGCCATTTTCGAGAATCGATCAACAACAACAAATATTGAATCCATACACCTCTGAGTGCGGGGTAATCCCAAAACAAAATCCATGCTAATGTTAGCCCAAGGTTGTGTTGGAATCGGCAGCGGCATATATAACCTAACATTAGTTGCTACACCCTTGGAAACTTGACAAATGCGACAAGTCTCGACATAGTGATAAACTTCACGCCTTATGGTAGGCCAAAAATAAGTGTTGGCGATTAGAGCCAAAGTTTTGTCACGACCCATATGCCCTTCGTTATGTAACTTTGCAATGATTTTCAATCTCAAACTTGAGTTAGGAACACATAACTTATTACTCTTGAAAAGGAATCTATCATGTAAATGATAATCTGAGCGAAACCCTGCAACAACATCTTTTAATATAATAGCAAAGTAAGGATCAGAAGCATATAACTCTCGAAATGTGTCAAATCCGAGAACTTGATTATGCATTTGTGTCAATAAAGAAGTTCGTCGACTAAGTGCATCTGCTACCCGGTTGGATTCGCCAGAGGTATGCTTCACCACAAAAGTAAACTATTGAAGGAATGCTGTCCACGTGGCATGTCTGTGAGAGAGTTTGTCTTAACTATTGAGGTACTTTAATGCGGCATGGTCAGTGTATAAAACAAAGTATTTATGAATTAGATAATGTCGCCAATGTTTTAACGCTTGGACTACTGCATAAAATTCCACGTCATAAGTGTTGTAGCGTGCCTTTGCTCCGTTCAACTTCTCACTGAAATAAGTTATAGGCTTACCCTGTTGGCTAAGAACAGCTCTATTGCCTACCTTAGAAGCATCACAATGTACCTCAAAAGTGAGCGAAAAATCTGGTAGGGCAAGTACTGGGGCAGTAATAAACTTTTCTTTGATAATCTTGAATGCCTTAGTAGTTTCCTTTGTCCAAGAGAATTGTCATTCTTTCATGCAATCCGTGATTGGTGCCATCATAATACTGAAATGAGGAATGAATCACCTGTAAAAAGAGGCCAATCCATGGAAACCTTTAGTGGCGGATAAAGTAGTTGGCTGAGGCCAATCTCAAATAGCATCCACTTTTGATTAGTCAATAGATATACCATCTTTCGACACCATATATCCCAAAAATAATACTTTCTCTGTCAAGAAAATACACTTGTTTACTGCTGTGTATAAACTTGCTGCTCTTAAGGCTGAAAGCACTTCTCTCAAATGTTGTAGATGTAACTCATGACTGGTGCTATATATAAGTATATCATCGAAGTAAACAACCACAAACTTTCCAATGAAAGGGCGAAGAACTTGATTCATGACTCGCATAAAAGTACTCGGAGCATTAGATAAGCCAAACAGCATTACCAACCACTCGTATAACCCTTCGCGAATTTTAAAAGATGTTTTCCATTCATCTTTAGGCCGTATTCGAATATGATGATAGCCACTTTTCAAATCAAGTTTGGTAAAAATTGCTGCCCCACTGAATTGATCTAACAAATCATCTAATCGAGGGATTGGAAAATGATATCGAACGGTAATTTTATTGATAGCTCGATTGTCCACGCACATCCTCCAAGAACCATATTTCTTTGGAGCCAATAAAGTAGGGACTGCACAGGGAGTAAGACTTTCACGGATAAATCCCTTTTCTAGTAACTCTTCCACTTGGCGCCTTAATTCCTCATGTTCTGTAGGACTCATATGATAATGAGGTCGATTTGGTAACGTAGAACCTGGTACCAAATCAATTTGGTGTTGTATATCCCGAAGAGGTGGTAAACCCTATGGTAGCTCATTAGGGAACAAATCTTTAAAATTCCTCCAGAATAGGTGTCACAGCTTCAGGAATCTTCGAATCACTGTTACTCTCTTTTCTCAATAAAATATAGACTCTCTTTTTCTCTGCTACAACATCTATAAATTGCTTCTTGCCTAACAAATAATTACCCAAGTCCTGCTGGAGAGTAAACTCCTTGTTAGATAGGAGAACGATCTTAGTGTTGTTAAACATAAACCTGTAGGTGTTTCTCTTCCCATCATGCACTACGTTTCGATCATATTACCAATGTCTACCCAGTAATAGATGACAAGCATCCATAGCCACAATACACACCAAATTTTGTCTTTATAAATTGAACAAATGGATAAAGAAACTAAGCAACATTTCGATACTGTTACTTGATTTCCTTTCTTCAGCCATGTGAGCTTGTATGTAGTTTGATGAGGTTCTATCTTTAAATTTAGCTTTGTTACGGCTTCTTCCGAAATGACATTCTCGTAACTGCCTGAGTCTATGACTATACGACATACTTTACCCCCAATTGTGCAAGTAGTCTGAAAGATATTTTGTTGTAGCCACTTGTCTTTGTCTTGACCTTTAAGAGTGAAGAATGTGCGGTTCACGATCAACATTGGTCCGCTAGCACCATGTTCTTCAACAGATTGAGCGCTACCACTACTATCAAAAGTTGGCTCTACAGCGAACTCTTCAGTTTCTTCCTCCTGGTAGTCTTCACTTTTCTCTGTGCCTACGAATAAGTCTTTACTATATTTTCCTCCCTTTTTACATTATGTCATTTGGTACCCATTTTCTCCGCAATTAAAACAGCGTAATCCCGAACCCGAGGATTGGGTTTTGCTGCTTTGACCGATTTCACTAGGTTTACTAGTTTTATTTGGAGGATTTGGAGGAGTGAAATTACGGAATCAAAAAGCTGGGTTTGAATTATTGTTAGAGTGCAATTTATGTACTAGTTTTGCATTGTTTACTTCCCTTAATATCGATGTTTTGCACTTAATAATAGTGATTTACTTATGTTTTACTTTTGTAGGTGCAATTGTATTGATTGGTGATAAAATTAAGCTACAAGATTATATTTAATGATGATTGTTCTCTTGGAGAAATTATGAGCGTCAGAAGAACTTTGTTGATAAGGCGTGGGCGCGTGCTGTCAACTACGGACCTGCAGTTTTTAGTTTAACGTGTTTTGTATTTTTGGTTATTTTTGTAATTACGAATTAAATATTTCAGATATTAGTATTTTATTTTAAATAGAATTCTAGAGGAGATTGGAGAAGAGAAAGAAACCCTAGATCTAAATTTTTCTCTTCTCTCTATGAAGAACTAAACCTATTTTTCTGGTTGAAGGATAATGAAGCTTTGATTCATCACTACTGTGAGATCTATTTTATGCTTTAATTGTTTTATTGCTTTTTGGGTATTTGTTTATTCTCTGAATTATTTTCATGATTATGTTTGTTAATTAGGTAATTGGCCACTATTTAATTATCAACTTAATCTATTGTTAATTAAAGGATTCATCGTATGAAGATTTTAATGTTTGTGACAAATAACATAGCAGTGAGTTGTGTTAGGAGAATAAACAATCTAATTTAAATGAATCATCGTATGTGTTGATTAGGATTTGGGTCTCTCTGGTCTTTCAGGCTGTCAATTGATTCAATCCTATGATTGTATCTAGGGTTGTCTATTGATTAGGGAAATAGCCAATGGTCGTACCTTGGTTATCGATTAGTTAAGGAGAGATTGGCTATTAGAGGGTCTTAGTAGCTATAACCTGTCTATTCATAAGTAATAATAATTTATATTTGAATCAATGATCAGTAGTCGAATCAAGCTGAATTAATTCCTTCAACCAGAGCTTTCTCCAATTTGAATTACAACTTTAATTTGCATTCTTGTTATTTTAATTTGATTTTTATTATTGTCAACAAAACCCCCATTTTATGTTTTACGTTTTAAAATGATTTAAATAATTACCGATCTCTGTGGACACAACCCTACTCAATCACTATACACAATTTATTTAGAGTAGAAATTTATTTTTGTTGGCTTCGACAACCATCAATTATCACAAACAACACTTCGAGCACCCCGAAAGCTTGAGTCATTAGTACGCCGGCTAAATTACTTCTCCAACTGCAAGGCTTGTTGGTGTGCCTCTGAAACAGAGAATGGGTCAAGTAAATGTAATTGGTCTTGAAACTGAAATCGTAGGCCTCCAATGTAGCGGAAAACCTGTTGTTCTTCTATCTTTGTCAAGTCATTGCGTGCCACCAACCAGTGGAATTCTGTGGTGTAATCATCCACTGATCGATTACCTTGCCTTAAATTCTGTAACTGTTGGTATAATAGTTTGGCGTAATTATGAGGCAAGAATGCTCCATGCAAGCTTCTTCAACTTTTCCCAAGAATCAATCTTCTTTTTACCTTGCCTAATTCTTGTGAGCTTAGTTTGTTGCCACCAAGCTGCTGCTCTTCCACGAAGTCGAGTTGCAGCAATTGAAACTAGGTTATTTTCAGGAACTTCTTTGTATTCGAAAACTTCCTCAATGGTATTAATCCAATCCAATAATTCTTCAGGTCGACCACTTCCTTGAAATTCGAGAATGTCAATTCTCAACCCAGATTCCCATCTTCTATCATCAGTAGACTCAGTTCTAGGTCGACGCCCAGAGAATGAGTTAGCAAAACTTTCACTTGATTTGTCTTCACGTTCTGGAGTACGATGGCGTTCGTCAAGTAACTATGCCATTCGTGTCATTTGTGTAGCTAACATATCAATCCTAGTTGTCATGCTAGCCAGAGCTTCATCTTTAGAAACATCTTCTTGATTGTAAGTTGCAGTATGAGCATTACAAGCTTTTCTTGGAGGCATTTTTCAAATTCGGGTATAAAAAGGTAGTGGGGTAAAACTGTAATTACGCAAAAATTTTAGATTTCCAAGGACGGTGGTCGGAAATCGAGCAAGGATGGGTGGATCTGAAAGATTTTTTTTTGATGAGTATGATGGTGGTGGTGGTTTGTCCGAAAAAGTGGTGTTTTGGCTGGAAATTGTAGATAAATCCGACGATTTTTAGGGCTTTGGTTTCCAGCTGTTTGAGCGTCGATTGGCGGTGAGGAATGGTGGGAAAGGTTCAGTTGATGGAGAGGAATGGACTGATAGTGGTGAACGGAGGTGGCGGCGATCGCGACTGTTTTGGCTTTTTTTGGGGCGATCTGTGGCTAATCGACAGTGGAAGATGCTTGGGGTTTGATGGCCGGCGATTTATGATCCGTTTAGTGGTGGTTGCGTCCGGATCGATGATGGAAAACGAAAGCCGACAGCCTTGGACGGTGGGCCCGGGCTGAAGCTTTTGTTTCTGTTCTGTTTCGGTTTTTTTTTTTTTAAACTAAACGGAAAAAATCAAAAAAGGAAAAAAGGAAATGTTTGGTGGTAGATGGAGTTAGATTGGTGATATCAGGTTTTAGCTCTGATACCAAACTGATGCAATGGAAGCTTAAAGTTCAAAATATTCCGTTGATTCTAGAGAATGTCGGAATAAAAGAACAACTAAACTCACGTTGATTCAAAAGAATGTCGTGAATTTAGGGGTTAAGACTCGTTAATTCCGCAGAATACCGAGAATTAACTGAACTCAAATACTCACAAAGAGATTTGAAAATTGAAAATATTATTGAAATTGAACATGCCTTCAAAGACTCCAAGAGGAAGCTATTTATAGTAGCAGTAATTATCCTAAATCACTAAGGGAAAACAAAATTCTAAATTGAAAATGAAACGAAATTCTAAAATAGAAAGGAAATTAAAAGTTCTTAATTAATTAAGAAACATATCCTAGTATAAATTCCTATTCTGCATCAATTTGGTTCCAAGCTAAAAAAGCCATCTCCTCACCAGAGCGGCAAGGAACGTAAGTAGAAGTGTAGAACAAGTAGTCAACAAGTTAAATAACATCTTTATGCAGAAACAGGACGCTTAAGAAATAAATTTCATTTTAATTGTATGCACGCTTGATTTTATAGAAATTAAATTAAATTTTCTTTAGAATTTTATCAAATATATGTAATGGTTGTTTCTAATACGAACTGTGTGTTAGTTTATGATCATGTTCTCGTCTTCGACCTCTTTGTGCCTTTATCTTCTATTTCAGCACAACTAATAACTTCTCAACTGAGCGTATAGCAACTCGCAACTCTACTTTATATACTTAAAGAAAGATGATAAATAATTCGGATCCAGTTGAAAGAAAGATCCAGAATATGAATAAAAGAAAGAAAGATCCAGAATATGAAAAAAAAAAAAGAAAATACAGTAAGACAGAGAGATCTCCACGTAAGAAGCAAGCACATGACAATATTGGCCCAATGATGTGGACTTGAGCAAAGGCGACTTTCTTGAACTGGAGAGCAAACCCAGTCAAACCACTTAAGGGGACTCCATTACAAGTGAAGTCAACACTTTGTTAGTAGTTAAGTCTTTAAGTAGTTCACTTTTTTACTTTTTGGTTAATTTCTCATGATTAAATAACTAACGAAGAATTTAAGCTCCATATTAACTTTATTATTGAAGGATAAATGTGGTTGTGAACATAGAAAACTCTATATATATATATATATATATATTTATTTATTTATTTATTTATTTATTTATTTATTTATGTATGTACTCCTTTAATAAACACATCACATTATTGTAACAGTGAAGATATAATAGTACAGAGAACTGAAAAAAAAAATTCTGCTATTGTCTTAATGTTAGATATGTAAGTAATTAGAAAAAAAAAAAAAAAAAAAAAAAGGTAGGGACTTTCTGTGTCAAAAGTGAAAAAATTAAAACCCAAGTATCATTCCTCCTAGCGTTCAACTACCAGTAAGTCATTATAGAATAATTCACTTACAAAATATCAAGACAAAACTTTAATTTCTATCCATAATTATATTAATGAATTAAAATTTTTACTGAAAATATATTAAATTAAGCTTTTTCTCTTGAAGAGAAACAATGGAGTGGGAAATCAAATAAAAATAAGAAGACGACTAATTTGAGAGTATTTTTTTTAATTAATTAGATCATAAGCATAATAAAGGAAGAAGACAGTAATTAAAGGAGTTTGTTTTTCATTTTTATTTATTCAAAGTGTCAAATATTTTTCAATTATATCGGTTAAACTTTATCTAATTATACAACTAAGAAACAGTATTGGTAAGTAGAGCGCACGTGCGCGCACACACACAAACCTGCTCTTGGGCGGCATATATTCTTATTTTTCTTGTCTTCTCTCTTTGTGCCTTAGCTTCTATTTCAACAGAACTAATAACTTCTCAACTGAGCATCTAGCAACTCGCAACTATACTTTATATACTTAAAGAAAGATGATAAATAATTCGGATTCAGTTGAAAAAAAAGAAAATACAGTAAGACAGAGAGAGATCCAAGTAAGAAGCAAGCACATGACAATATTGGCCCGATGATATGGACTTGAGCAAAGTCGCTGGTCCCCTTAATTATTAGATATAATGCTGCAGTTTTTATCTTCTGGTGTGGGAAATTCTCATCCTGCATCACAAGCAAAATTTTCGGATGTAATAATAATAATAATAATAATTATCAGATAAAATCTGAAGCAATATCATTTTCACATGCAACCCAGGATGATTGATAGATGATCAGTTGTCAGTTTCTGCTATTAGAACAATTAGATAAATTACAATTACGCAAACATCAAAATTGAGAAAATATTAAAATTATAAGTGCTGGAAAAAACAAGCTTTACAATTTACAATGAGTCATTAGACACACTCCAACTCCCTAATTCGATCAAGTTACAAGCGCTGGAAATAACCCAGTTCCGGTCAACAAAAGTCAAAGCTGCTGGTGTATCCAACTTGCGTTGAGGGATAGTGTGGATTCTTTGATGTATTCAATAATTTCAGAATTTTGTTTAGACGCATAAGGTGGTATTTTTAGTGAATTGTGGGCCTTGCCTTTGCAGATAGATTCCACTTACGTTGCCTTTGCGTTGCCCTTAGTGCTAACCTTTTCTTTTCTCACTTTGCCTGAATTTTCGAACCCAAAACCAAAACCCTTCAATTCCCGGGACACATTGATCGTATAGAAAGAGGAATGTAAATAATTAATGAGAATTCCATAGCAATGGCAGTAATTTGACTTCATCTGTGGAATCTTTTAGTTTTAGTTCAAGCTTTTGTGATGTTGAAATGGGCCTGCAAATTAAAACATCTTTTTTTTTTGGGTTTATTGATACACATATGTTCAAGCTAGCATAATGATTTGGTGTTGTAATTTCTTATGCCGTTACTTTTCAAGCATATGGGGTTTTGGATCAGTATTATAAATCATGTTAACAATTTTTAGGCTTGCACATGACAGCCTGTGCCTTAGAAATGATAAAGTATGGGAAGATAGAGATGTTAAAAAAGCAAATTCTTAGTCATGAAGGAATTGAACGAAGTATATGTCCACATAGAGATGTTGAAAAAGCAAGTTCTTCATCAAGAAGAAAATGAAATAAATAAATAAAACTCAAAATATAATAATAATAATTTACCTTGACTTTTTTATCAGATTAACACATCTATTATATTTACAAAATACTCCAAAAAAAGCAAAAATTAAAGATTTTACTGTTTATATGAAAAGAATCAAAGTAAAGATGAAATAAAGACAAGAAATCACTAAGCGTGATTGTCTCAATCTTTGCCAATCAAATTAAAAATTAAATGTCGATTAAGATTTAGATTATTTGAGTCAATCTTTGCAAATCAATCAAATTCCAAATGATTATAATTTTAATATTTTCCTTTTCACATTTATAATTTTTTTATAATTTAAACTATTGTGCTCATGAATAAATAAAAGTGACATTTAAATTTTTTCTACAATTCTTAGAAGTTTTATATGACATTAGAATTAGAAGCATGGACAAGTGGGCACACACCGCCTTACTTCATGACAAGAATTAGGTAAAAAAAGGCCTCCACATAATGGGGGTGTCGAGGATATTATCCCACATTAGCTAAGAATAGTTACTAGGCTTCTTAACCCGATCAAGCTTATATTATTGACCTAGTAATTATTTTCAACCAAAATATTCTGCTCAACAAATAGCCACCATGTCAATAGGGATTTTCGGAGCATGGTATGTAAAGGAGAAAGATAATATTTTTTTTCTCATTAAAAAGAAATTTGTTTAACCACAACATGAATCACCATTACCACCATCACAAAGAAAATGATGTCAAAAGAAAAAAGGAATAAGAAAAATCCTCAAAATCAAAGATTTACATGACAGGATCGAAGGAATGGCTTTCTAGATGAAAGAATTTCTTGACACTTAAAGAGAAAAATTTATCCTTGATATTAAAGATTTCCTTAAACAAGATGAAAGGAATGGCTTTCTAATTAAAAGAATTCCTCAAATGAATATTTTTGTGGTTATAATTTATGTTATGAAAAAAAAAAGTATACGTGGAAACAATTGAAAGAGTGGATAAAAGATTCAAAGGAATATTTTCTTTATTTGTTAAACGACACTTGAATGAAGACCATTGCAGAAAATCAAGGATCGACATATTTGAAGTCAAGTTAGGAGTCCGTTATTCTCCCTCGTTAGCTGGAGGGAGGATAAGAAGAATCAAAACAAAGATGAAACAAAGACAATAAATCGTAAAGAGTGATTTTCTCAATTTTTGTCAACCAAATGAAAGATTGATTGTCATCAATATCAAAGATTATTTGAATAAATCTTTGCAAATATTAAAATTTCATTTTTGTATAGTTATAATATTTCCATTTTTATATAAATTAAATCATTGTGCTCGTTAATAAATAAGAGTGAAATTATCTTTTCAACGTGCTTCTATATATAGACTGTCCACGATTATGAGACTACTCAGAAGCATTAAACTCACAGACGGGTCTAGTTTTTTCTTTAATAAAAAAGAAAGTAAAGTTGATGACTAATTAGATAAGAAAATTGAAAGAAAGTATTCTAAAGGAAATTCTTTTTCCTTTTTCCTTTCAAAGGCAGCCATCTTTTTTCTGTACGCTTTTTTTATTTTATAAATTAATAAATCTCCCTTAGCTGAGGCCTCATACAAAAAAAAAAGGGGTTACCATATTTTCTTTTCTGTGTATCGGGAAACACAGAAGCTCCCTGTGGAGGTCATGGTAACGCCGGAGGCATGCAACACCACCACGGGATCCTCTTCGACAGGGTATTTCGGTAAATTCGGTATGAGCTCGGCAACAAATTCCACCGCCCCATCGTCAACATCAACAGAGATAATTCCGCTGAGAAGAAGATCGAGGAGGTTATTTTGGTAACTTTACTGTTTCATAAGAGATTTGTTTAATTCTGAGATTTGTTTTGAGACTTATTTAATTAAATCACAATGGTTTTACTTATGGTACATCCAAGCTTAATTATTAAATGTGACAAGAATAACTTGCACCATTGATTCTTCGATGATGTATACCTGCATGTGTTAAGTGCGTATACTGCAATCTTATTTTGAACTTATATTAAACAATCGGGTAATTTTTAAAAACCTCCCCTGAGGTTTGGGCTTGTTGCAAGTAGATGGCGAGAATTGATTTATTTGTAAAAAACCCCCTACCGTCAGTTAAGTTTAACATTGACCGTTAGTTGACCGTGCAAAGACAATATTACCCTCAACAATAGTTTGTAAACGAAAATAACTAAAAAAAAACCAAAATTATTAGCTATTTTATACTTTTTAAATTATTGATATTTTCTTAAAGTTCTTATAAAAAATTAAAATTAAAAAATTAAAAAATCTTATTTAAATTATTGATATTTCCTTAAAATTCCTACAAGAAAGATAAAATTAAAAATTTAAAAATGAAATAGTCATAATCTTTACCTATGATATTGTAAATTTTTAGAATTGACAAGGATAAAATTGTCAAAAAATAGGGTTTGTGCTTTTTGCACCAATAATTTTGGTTTTTTTTTAGTTATTTTCGTTTACAAACTATTGTTGAGGGTAATATTGTCTTTGCACGGTCAACTAACGGTCAATGTTAAACTTAACTGACGGTAGGGGATTTTTTACAAATAAATCAATTCTCGCCATCTACTTGCAACAAGTCCAAACCTCAGGGGAGGTTTTTAAAAATTACCCTTAAACAATCTAACTTTCAGTTCTGACAATACAATAAGAGAAAACAATTATTGTTCAAATTCCTTACTCAAAATTGTTACTAATGGGACTCTTACACTATTTAAATCACTTACATACCTCTAAATTGAGAAATAATCTGTTTGAATGGAATTGCCTTTAGGATTAACTAATTACTAATAGTAAATGTACTTTATGCCCACGCTTACTTGATATAAGAGATAAAATTTAGTGTTTAGTGGACAAAAATTTTCTCATCCCCATTTATAGTAAATTGATTTCAATTATAATCTACTTTATTTGTGATTGTGATGAATATGCTAAAAGGGTAAGAAAGTTATATCAATAAAAAATTGTGCAAAGAAAGACGGAAAAAGCACCATCCACAAAAGACCAATGATTTTGCCAAAGTCCACATCATGGGCCAAAATATCCCTAAATCATAGTATTTATCAGCTTCTTGTTATAGTTGTATACAAGCTCATTTTTCAACACTGCCATATACTTCTCTTTGCATTTTCATTTTTTCTTTCTGTATATTGATCATGATCTGGCTTATTGATGGTTGCAAGGGAAGTTACAAATTTGCAAAGCGAAAGGAGACAGCACTAGGCAAACCTGTAAAACAAGGGTACCGTATTATCTTTTAAGCAACTGGGTTCTTTGGCACAACTCAGTTAGGGTTTGATTCTTTCAGAAATGGTAGCCTTAAATGATAATTATAATGATTTTCTTAATTAAATCTTTCAATTAGTTGTTATTCTAACAAATATTTCAAAATATACTTGCATTCATAGTGTTTTTTTTTTCCTCCAACCAGTTGTTTTGAAAGATTAAAAGATATATTCCACAAATGAAACCAACTCACTGCCATTGCTATTGCATCCTCAATAATTATTTAGGCCCCCATCTCTTAACTAATAGATCATACAAGTCGTGTAATTAAGCACAAATTAACCTAGGCAAATTAGGCAGTTTGCTTTTAGGCCCCACTTGAGTTAGGGCCCCATTTAATTAACGTGTATTCCTTTAATTATATTTTTATTTTGTCCTATGTAATTAAACATCTATTTCCTACAAATTAGAAGTCAAAATTTTATTTCCAAATTTATTTATAATTGACTTTTGAAACTCACCCTCTTTAAACCTTCTAAAATAATATTTTTTTTTCAACTAATCCTTCCTTTTCTTGCATTATCTGAATGCTGTTAGGATTATACTAAAAAGTAAATAACTAAATTAAGATTTTTTCTTTTATTGAAATAGAGAAACAAAGTAAGAATCATACTAAATATGTTTCCTTTTTCAATAAGAATTTGTATCTAATTGTTAGGAAATTTCCTACGATATTTTTTATTGTAAGAGTTTTTCATGTAAAGTCTTGTGATATGTGATTGATTTTTTTCTCTATCTATATTTTTATTTATTATTTTTTGATATTTTTTCTTGTAAAATTTTGGACAGAACCAAAAATCCCTAACAATACTCAAAAACATATATATAAGATTTTAAATAAACATAACATATGTAAAAATTCTATTATCGTTTTTCTTATTTTATTAGTGCTCATTATGGGTTGTAAGTTTGTGTTAAATATAAAAATGCCTAAACAAAATATTTTGCATAGGACCAAAAAAAATGTCTTGAGTGGCCACTGTTTTTCTCAGTAGTATAGGTTGTTACTAAAAGAACCCAGTGAACGAGTGTTTCCAAAAAAATATATACTCCCCTTGTTGTGCTGACTTTCGTTGCAGTTTAGTGTTTGATATTAAGGTAGATTCTTGCACGTTGGCTGGCCTCAAATCTTGGCTTCTTGCATTTATTCTTTGTTTCATGCACGATTTGTTTCATGGCATATTGGTTTGGTCATGCTTGGATCTTTATGTTTCTTCTAAGCATGACTTTCTTGGCTCTTCTTGATGCTTTGGCTTTACGTTAATTTTGCAAGATAAGGCTCACTTCTGTCCCCTGATCTGTTATATCTTTTGTTTTTTTAATTATTATTAATAATAAAGTTTCCTCATCCCGACAAGATTTGCCAAAAAATAAAAGTCCTCATCCATGTTAGTCAAAAAGAAAACATCATTACTATTTAAGTCATATTTTTCATTTTGTATATACGGTTTGAATGCTTGATAAAGTTAATGCATGGAAAATTTCACGATTGCGAGTGTTAGTATCCCTGGAGCACACTCCAAAATTCCCTAGTGCTGAAACCAACGCCGCCTGTGATTGCACCACTCCACTAACCATCAATATTGTTGCTCTTAAGTTCTAATTGTAAAAGATTAATCTTCATTAGCCTCTCTGAAAACCCTTAAATGATACTGAAAGAGAATTAAATTTAATTTGCACATTCAAATTATGTGAATGTGTTTACATATATTTATTATATATTTCACAACAAAGTTCATGACAATAGCAGCACGATTTTTTTCCCCACTTTGACTACGAGTAACTCTTACTAAGAAATAAATCAGCAATACACCAAATTAGGAGGACAAAAATGAGCCTTATCCCCCTAAATTTGTAAGAAGCTATTACAGCAGAGAAGAAATCAATAAAAGAAAAGTTTGAAACAACATGAACTAATAAAAGAAGGTAACAGGGGAAACCATTAACATCACCAGAAGGCATCTTTGAACTTTGAAATATGAATGTTGATGATGCTGTTGATTTAGTCCACGATAAAGCAGCATCAGAAGCATTCCAGAATAGCTTATAGAAAATGCAAGAAATCCAGAGAATGAAATAGCTTGCAGCATAACCTTTTTGGGTTGCAGCAAAGTGGCACTTTTCTATTAATTAGGGTTTTACATCTCAAGCAGTACTAGAAAGTCTAAACATCCATTTCATCCTATACATATCTGTAACATCCCTAGCCACAAAGAGTCTACATTGAATACAATTGACCAAATGAAACATGCTAAGCTACAAAGTGTCTTAAATTAAATACAATTGACCAAATAAACCAATGAAAACTTGGTACATAACAGTGACAAAGCCTTAATTAACTAGTTCAATTAATTAAACAATGTAGACTAAACAATATCTGATATTGCTGCTGGTGACTGCTCTGTGGAGTGGGAAGAGATGATCATGTTGCTGTTTCTGGCTTCATGAAACCAATTATTTTTCCGAGTGGAGGTTAAAACCAGCACCATAAAATATTTGTAAATCCATCGACAAGCACCCTTATACAATTTTCCATCTTCATAGACCACCACAACCAAAATAGGTGCGCAGATCCAAGAAATGGATAAGATGATATAACCAACCACCGGCGGAACAAGGGTAGAGACTAAGGAGACAGTAGAGAGTAATCCGAAGATGACAGCTATAAGGCTATTGATTCTGGAAGTATTTGCTTCATGGTTTGGGGAATTTGTGTCAGCAGCAACGGACAGATTTTGTTGATGGATTCGGGAATGGGTATGATCAGCAGCAGCAACGGAATAATTTGATTGATGGATTCGGCAGTTGACATCAGCAACAAGTGCAATGCAGTAACACCCCAGTTCGACAAGAAAAGACCACATGATTATGCCATGCTTTTCGAACAAGGGCTTGTTTGTGCCTTCAACATTAGCAGCCACAAGAGTGACAAGAACTGGAATAAGAAACACAAATACGTCAACGTGCGGCCTTGAGGAAATTATCAGGGAATTTCTGTCTCTGCAAAAGAAAAACCACAAATATAATAACAGGTTAGGGTTTTGTTTTGCTTCAGAATTTCTTAGAATAAAGAAAAATTTTGTATTAGCGAGATATAAGAATCAAAACCATTGATTCTTTAATTAACCCTTACAACTACAACCACTCACATGAGTGAGAAGATAGGGAGGAATTAGGGGAAGGAGGGGGGAAAAAAGGCAAAACCTTGCTACTGCTCTATTCTTGACATTTCCAGTAATTAGATCTTTTTTCTTCTACCAACAAAAGTCCAAATCTAGTCCTGACCAGAATAGGAGCAGTTCATGATTTTGAGACTCAAATTCATAACAAAATACCCAATGCTTCCACTTGCTCCACCTCTTAACACCTCAAGCACAAAAAACCACCTAGATCCGCTAAACTCTCCCCAGCTCCAGCTTCAAAGTCTCAGCCTCTGGTTACCATTCATTGCCATCGCAACCAGCTATGCTCAAATCTTCTTCAAATTTAGTTCTAAACCCCTATAGGCAACCTCCCATTTGCCCTAGATATTCAGTGAGTGGTGACTAAGTTAATACTCACTCTACCTTACTAACTAAAGAACAAAGTTACAACAACCAGCATATGCACGTATCGGCATTTACAGATATATTTATGTAAAATTATTTAAAAAAAAAAGTTAACTGGGTTAGAAAATAACCATACCGAAGACAAGGGCAGTGCTCGCAGCTCGGTATCGGCATTATGTGTACTGTTGAGTTTATTCAACTGGAGAGAGACGAAAGGTTTTCTTCAAGATAGAAGCGAAGAGAAGAGAAGAAATGTGCCCTAAAATTAAACAAAGCCGCGGGAGAGGGAAAGAGAAAGGAAAACCTCTTGAATTTTGCTTTAGAAGAAATGGGCCCTTCACTTTAGTTTTGACCATTTACTTGGTAAATCGGTTTGCATCTTTAATTTGCAGAGCTGGCGGTCCATATTCTTACTTTAGACCATTAAATTGGTTAATCGGTTTAGATCATTGAATACATGTAGAAAGCGGGTCCCGTTTTGCTCGTTGTGCAGTGCATATTTTTCGATCTTTTATAAATATACTCCACCCTTAGTGAAAATGCTCGCAGTTGTAGAAGAGACGTAATCCGTGGAATACAACTACAAGAAATGTGTCTCCTGTGGTCCTGGCTGTGTAAGTAAATTAGTTAGGCTATTTTTGGAAAGCATGATTAGATTGGATTAATTTTTAGATTAAATTATATTGAATTATCTAATTTTATTTTTTATTTGGTATAATATCGATTTGGAATGCTCCTCAATAAACCTTTTAAAATCTCTCTTCTTTATATACTCCATTCTAATATTTGAAAATAATATGAATTTCTTATAACAACACTATTAATGACATAAATAATCTTAATTTAAACTATTCTTCAATCTTTCTGAAACATTGAACCCTCCGGCCCCACTCCTCAGTGTTATAATTTTCCTCCTCAAACCCTAAATCAATGGCGTTTTCATTCCTTCCACAAATTCTTTTTCCCTTTTTATCTCTCTTCCCTCACTCTTGTTTGAAACAAATTTCATTAACATTGTTATTTATTTCAAATTTTCAACTCTTGACAGGAATGAAGAATCCTACATATATAAAGTAGCATTTTGTTGCTCACCAGAAAATAAGAGAAATAAAAAATTTAATCAAAAGTATAAATCATTAGTTGAGATAAACTTAATTAAAACTGCCCTAAATTGTTTAATTTTATAAATTGACCGCTCTTATCTTTTTGATGGCTTTGCTACTAGTTAATGGCTTTTGAAATGTAAACAAAGATTGCGTTTCATAAGACAATTTATTTTATTCTACTGCAAATATCAATTAAAGCTTGCAATTCTTGCCAATCAAAATTCTCTAGAACAACAGAGAGAGAGAGAAAGAGAGGGAGAGATAATTGCTTTCAAAAACTTCTAAACAAAACATGTGTCAGATATTTGTTCTTTTATGTAACTTCGATGAAAGTTAAAGTAATAAAATAATTAGAGAGATTTAAAAGTTTTCTAAATCGGTTCCAATGTCCCAACT
This sequence comes from Citrus x clementina, assembly GCF_000493195.1. Taxonomy (NCBI): domain Eukaryota; kingdom Viridiplantae; phylum Streptophyta; class Magnoliopsida; order Sapindales; family Rutaceae; genus Citrus; species Citrus x clementina. The sequence continues at coordinate 3,062,768 of NW_006262201.1, forward strand.
CTAATATGAATTCACGGTAAGTAATAATTTTACAATGAGATATGGATGAAAAAAAATTATCACGGGCTTGAATGATTTGGGTCGGTTTCAGGGTATGAAGAACCTCACAAGGTAGTAGATTTAGTAGTCAGTCAGATTCGGAAATTTTCTTTACCCTGGGCCCAGGATAATTAATTGATTACTTATTTAAGAAAAAATTTACAGCTGCAATTAATTATCTCATCTGTTTCTTACCAACAGCTTGTTTTGTAAGACCTAAAGAGTATTTCAGTTGGATCATGATTGAAGAAGATCACACACTCATAAAGATAAATTTTAGCTTGTCTCTCAACATAATTACAGGGCCTTGGTCCTCAGTTTAAAGAAGGCCTAGATTCAATGCTCAAAACTTTTTATCCACAAGTTTTAGTCAATATATGGACATATAGTTGGTCAACTCAAAAATAGATTAATAAAAAAGGAGAAATATACTTTTAAAAAAAAAAAACATTTTGCTTAACCGGCAATTTAAATTCCTCTCCATTATGTGAGTGGAGATTGAACCTTAATTTTTTTTGTTTTTGTTTTTAACACTAAAAATTTTATCATTCGAACTAAATGACGCCCATAATTAAAAAATATACGTAAATTGTTTAATTTTTTTCCACGAAAAGATATATGATTGATGTCCTAAGATATTTTGACAAAGAAGAAGCTTCCTAATATGGTAGTTGCATCATAAATAGCACCAAGGAAGAGTATGTACACTTAAAGGAGTTTCTTTTCTTATTAATTACTTAACCTTTATCAATTGGCTGCATATCTAACCAAAGCCCTAAAAAGAAGTTAACTTAATAATGATCAGATGTCTTGCGCGAAAAAATTGTTGAGCTAACAACTGATTTTTAATTTTTTTCTTTTTTTCTTGTTCGATTCAAATAACTACAGAGACTTAAAGAGATAATGATCAAATATTTGAGTGCTCTAAAGGAACCTTACCGGATCTTCCTTATTCGGAGTAATGCTCGATTATCTTGTAGTCTTAAAATGAGCTCAAAATTCAATTTTGATACAGAGTTTTTCATGATTGGATTTTTTTTTTTTTTTTAAAGACAAGGAACTGCCTACGATATATCTGCACAGTGAAACAAAATTGTATTTAAGCAAGGTAGCAACTAATCACCTATTAGTGGTGTCTTAATTAAATACGTAATCTCGTATATTTAACAAAAATTGATGGTATTAGTGGGTGAACCAAATCCTCTTATGGTTGGTCTAAGTGTTGTCCTTTAATCTTGGGAAATTTTTTTGTCATTGTTGACTTATAACCTAATTTCCTAGATAAAATTTAATATTCTTTTGTTTCCACTAATGAAATTTTAAAAAAAAGGAAACTATTATTTGAAGCTAGCTAACTGCCGTCCTTTACCGCTCTTTATTAGTCTGATTCACACTCACACAGCATCACCTAAGACTTTAATCAACACAGCTAATGGATATTCCAGCATTGATTACAGTCAAGCCATGGAGCTCTTGCCTGTTACTTGGTGTCTTGTTCATCTTTGCTTTCGTGGCTTCTCTTTCTCATGCAGAAATTCAATTCCATGAGTTTGTTGTGCGTGCTAATTTAATTTCTCATTCTTCATCAATCATATCGTTCTTGGACACAGGATTTATATCTCTGTTTTGATGAATACAGATTGAAGCCAAGCCAGTGAAGAGGCTATGCAGGACCCATAACACTGTTACAGTGAATGGGGAGTTCCCAGGACCAACATTGCTAGTTCGAGATGGAGATACTCTTATCATCACGACTATAAACAGAGCTCAATACAACATTACCCTCCACTGGTAATCATTTATTGCACATTCAAATAATAATGTGTTTATCAAAAAATAAGAAAGATAACATCGTTTTGACATTGATTGTTGCTTGAAGCCAAGGTCTAGCCCTAATGGTAAAGAGCGGCTTTCCAGGACCTAGACTCCGGGGTTCAAGCTTCAATAAGTGTGTGAGTTAACAATATGTATATCAATTGCTGGCTAATGTTGTTGTTCAGGCATGGAGTAAGCCTGAAGGGAAATCCATGGGCAGATGGTCCTGAATATGTGACTCAGTGCCCAATCCAACCAGGAAGGAGTTACACGTACCAATTCACCATTGAAGACCAAGAGGGAACTTTGTGGTGGCATGCTCATAGCAGATGGATTAGAGCAACTGTCTACGGAGCTATCATCATTTACCCAAGATTTGGTTCTTCATATCCCTTCCCTGTGCCAAATAGAGAAATCCCAATTCTTCTAGGTTATTAATTTCATTTATTTCTTCTAGTTCGCTTTTTGTTTCTTAGAGTTATAAACAAAGCATCTGTTACACCATGGAACAAAGTATGGTAAAATTCTAACAAATGAAGCAACGATAAACAGGGGAATGGTGGGACAAAAACCCCATGGATGTCCTGATGCAAGCAATTTTCACAGGCGCAGCTCCAAATGTTTCTGATGCATTTACAATTAACGGTCAACCGGGCGATCTGTACAGATGCTCCAGGAGAGGTGTGCCAAAACTTTAATTAGGTAGAAAGATATATATATATATTTATAACTAGTAACTGTATTGTGATTTCCTAGCGTTGCAATGCAGAAACTGTGAGATTTCAAGTGGAAGCAGGGGAGACTGTTCTTCTTAGAATTATCAACGCCGCAATGAATCAAGAACTCTTCTTTGGGGTGGCGAATCACAAACTAACTGTAGTTGGTGTTGATACTTCCTATACCAAGGCTTTTTCAACCTCGGTCATCATGATAGCTCCTGGTCAGACAACAAATGTTCTGCTCACAGCTGATCAGCCCCCGGCTCGTTACTACATGGCAGCACGTGCCTACAACAGCGCCAATGTTGCCTTTGACAATACCACCACCACTGCAATCCTTGCATACAAATCTGCTCCCTGCAATGCCAAGAATGGGGGATCAAATTCTTCAGCACCAGTCTTCCCAACCCTCCCAGGCTTTAATGACACCGCCACTGCAACTGCATACACTGCCCAGATCAGAAGCCTACACGAGGTCAAAGTCCCAACAGCGATTGATGAGGACCTATTTTTCACGGTGGGTTTAGGTCTCATCAACTGCTCAAATCCTAACAGCCCCCGATGCCAAGGTCCGAATGGAACCCGTTTTGCTGCCAGCATAAACAATGTCTCTTTTGAATTTCCAACGGGGAACTCTCTGATGCAAGCCTACTTCCAAGACCAGCCTGGTGTCTTCACCACAGACTTTCCCCCAGTTCCTCCAATCAAATTTGATTATACAGGTAATGTAAGCCGAGTTCTATGGCAACCACTTAAAGGAACTAAGCTGTACAAGTTGAAGTTTGGTTCCAGTGTACAACTAGTGTGGCAGGACACAAGCATTGTCACAGTTGAGGATCATCCTATGCACCTTCATGGGCATGAATTCTATGTGGTAGGTAGTGGTTTTGGTAACTTTAACCCAAGTACAGATACTCCCAAGTTCAATCTCATTGACCCACCAAGGAGAAACACTATTGGAATGCCTCCAGGCGGATGGGTTGCTATACGATTTGTGGCTAATAATCCAGGTCCATTTTCTGAACTTAACTAAAAGTATACACTCAGGGGCAATCCTTTTTTAATTTTTCTATACAAATAATTCTATTCAAGTTTTCCTCTGACAAACTCAATTGAATCTCTGATGAAACAGGAATTTGGTTTATGCATTGTCACCTAGATTCACACTTAACTTGGGGCCTCGCAATGGCTTTCCTAGTTGAGAATGGAGATAAGGAATTGCAGACTGTCCAGTCTCCACCACTAGATCTTCCCCCGTGTTGAGATGATTAAAACAAAAAATACATCACAGCAATTGAATCTAGTTTCCTGATTATATTCTTTGTTTTCTTCTTAAGTCCTTGGATAATCAAGTAATTGTCTTTCCATTAGTCAGTCAGAACTCAAACTCGATAGACTATTTGTCGTTTATAGGTTCGTGAGTCAAGTGACTTGGCATTTCAGCTGATCGGGGGAACCAAAACCGACAACTTGGTGCTGTCATCCAATATCATTAAACTATCACGTGATTAACATACGCCTGCTTTAAGTTTAAACGGCAAAACCTGTTGTCGTTTTTGGAAGGTTTTAAGTTGCGCGTGAGGGGCTCATGAGCAGACGGTTAAGTTGGTCAGTTTTGGAGGGAATCAACTGGAAGTATAACACCAGTAACCGCTGGTATATATGCTGGTTCTGGTTTCGTCTAGAACGATCGAATAAAGAGAGATAAGGAAGCACTAGAGAGAGACAGAAATGTTTCTGTGTATTCTCTGTATTGTGCTTATCATCTCTGAAACCTTTGAAGTATCTCCCTGAGTTTGTTTTCTCCAGTGGATGTAGGCACTGTAAAAGGTGCTGAACCACTTAAATCTTATTGTTTTCTTGATTTCTTCGTGCTGTTTTCTTTGAGCTTGTGATTGTCTCGACTTGTATTATTTTGATCCTTGAATCTTGGGGTCTCAATTCGGTCTTAGGGTAAAATAAATCTAGTGACAAAGGTTATATTTTACAACAGTCAGATTGAATGTTGTCTTATCAATCAATCAATTGATAGGGAGTGATTCTTGATGGAACGTATTGTTCTACGCAAAAAATTAAAAAAAAAATATTTATTATTATATACAAATTAATTGGTCTAACAAAAACTTAATGTTTTCGATTAACACAAGAGGTTCTTCTGATCATTCGAATCATAATCAAGTTACATAAAGAATAATGATAGATATATTGTATATGAGGATAAACGATAACTATCAGTAAAAGGATTTTGATATCATATATACTTGGACAAATTTTAATTCCTCTACGGCTAGCAGCCTGACAACTAGCTAGCTACATTGGCAATAGTCATTGGTCGATTCCTCTAAATTTATTCCAAAATTGACAAATCTTCTTATGAGTATATATTTAAAATTTTAATTCCTTTAAGGCCAACTTTTCAAGGGCAACGTATAAATTTATATTCTATAAATTTTATAAAAATAAAAATATTAATAAAAATTATTAACAATAAAATTGCCAAGCCAGATCTAGCCCTACCACAAGCGTTCAAAAGGCATGTCTGGGCTGAGCCCGAGCTTTGCCAAGCCATGCCCAAACATGGGGTTTTTCCATCCCCAACCGAGACCTTAATGAAACAAACAATTTTTATATAATGGTCTTGTTAGGCGATCACTCATGCAGATTGAAAAAGATGATCCCTAGGTTCAGATGCCACCACGAAGGTCAGTGATCCGAAGGTTCCTATACTGCCACGTGGGTCGAGCCATGTAAAATTTTGATTGAAAAAGAAAAAAGAGAGTAGAAGCAAAAATTTTACATGGCTCGAGCGATTACAAAGCAAAAGCTCGACCACGTGGTGGTGTAGGAACCTTCTGATCATATCTTTTTTCCGGATAATTAATTTGCATGAGCATGATAAACACCATTATATTTAGTAGTAGTAGTAATAATAATTGTTAAATGATCAATCAACACCCCTTAATGAACAAATAACACAAACAATCAAGATTGTATAAAAGAAACAAGATTAATTACAACAAAATGATCAGTTGCAGAAAATACATACAACAAAACACAGCACAAGCTACTAAGTTTAACAATCAAGAGCCAAAAAAAAAAAAAACTAAACGTTCCTTTTATAAAGAAGAGAACCCAGATCAATGGATCTGTTTACAAGCTTTACAATGCGTCATTAGACACTCGCTAAGTTCCTGATTTGGTCAAGTTACAGGTGCTGGAAATTGTTGTGGTAACCAGCTTACAACCCCAGCTCAGGTTCATGAAAGTCAAAGCTGCTGACGTAAATAACTTCCGTTGAGTGATGTTGTGGATTCTTTGATTTTTTTAAAAATTAAAATCCACCAGGATGGTGGGGGGTTAGGCCGGACCCCTACCTATAAATAAATCAATCAATGAAAGAACATGAAGAGGGGGACATAAACCAAAACCTCCCAATAGAAGCAAACGATTTAGTGATCAATATAAAACCAATCCAATCAAAGTGGCTAATGCCAAATGTATGGAATTTCGAGAGTATCCAAATGAAGAATACCCGATAAACCAGCTGGAAGGTCACCAGGATTGAAAAATCGCTGACAAGTCTTATGAGTACAAGCCCAGTTGGCCATAAAGTTAGCAGCAGATGTAGCTTCTCGAAAAACATGGCTGATAATAATAGATGGGCTAGAAGCCAATGCCTGAACACGACCAAAGAGGTAAGCAAAATCCCACCGCACGAATCTACTTGAAATAGCCCAAGAAACCACAGTGGCTGAGTCGGATTCCACCTCAAGATTAGAAAAACCAAGCTGAGCAGCAAGATCCAAACCCTCTAACAGAGCCATCAATTCAGCAAAAAGAATAGACTGGTGCCCCAAAAAGGAACCAAAGGCAGCTAATACCACGCCTTGATGATCTCGCAAAACACCACTAGTAGCAGTCATACCTGGGTTTCCCCTAGAACAATCATCCACGCTCAACTTCACCACCCCCGGCGGCGGTTTCATCCAAGAAACCAATCGAGGTGGTCTACGAGGAGGCATGATAATCTACAATCCCTCCCCAATCTGAGTATCCAAAATACCCCTCAACTGAGATGGCTTGAAACCAAACGCGTCACTGACTAGCTTAATATCCAGAAGCACTCTATAAATAAAGACATCCACATTAAAGGCAACAGAATCATACTTGAGAGTGTTTCAAGCCTTCCAAACATGTCATAGAATGAAGCATGGGAGAATGACTCGAATATGATTTGAAGAACGGGAACGGCAATATTGTCGCCAGTGACTAAACAAAGCATGGGGAGACAAAAAAGAGAGATACAGACGATCGATCATTGAATAAAACCGCCGCCAAATTTGTTGAACCACTGGATAATCCAAAAATAAGTGTCTAATAGTCTCAACATCCCGATTACAAAGACACCGGGAAACCATGTGAAAACCCTTCAAGCACAAAGCATCGTTCGCGACCAAGAAACTATGCAATAAGCGCCATAAGAAAAAAGAGACCCGTGAAGGAATATGTCGTTGCCAAATTAAAGAAAAAACCTCATTCTGGTTATGGGACCCACGTATAAATTCTCAGCTAATCCTTAGTGAAAAATTTACATCCCTAGATAAGGCCCAAAGAAATATATCTGGTCCAGAATAAAAAATAGGTACTAACAAAATATGTTCAACAACTGAAGATGACAGTACTAATAAAAGCTTTCCCCTGTCCCATTCCACACCACACCAAAAAGAAGATATTGGGGCTATAGAAGTTGCTGAAGGATTAAAATGGAAAAGATGTATAGAATCAAACCAGAAACTAATATTATCACCAGATCTAATCAGCCAACGAATATGAGGCCCAACAATACAACGAATAGAGCATAATCTTCTCCACATAAGAGAGGAAGGATAGCGAAATTGAACCATGCTTGGATGCTCAGTTCTAGAATATTTAGATTTCATAAAAGTAGCCCAAAGCGAGTGTTGGTCTCGAAACCGCCACCACAACTTCATCTCGAAAGCATCATCCAAATTAGAAAATGAACGAACTCCAAGACCACTCTCCACCACTAGAAAACGGACAGATGGCCATATGAACCAGTGAATATGCCGCCAAGAATCTTTATCACTCCATAAGAATCTGGTGAATAACCTCTCAAGGATTTGAATGACCGTAGCAGGCGGCCGAAGGACATGAAAGAGATAAAGCGACATGGATGAAAGCACATGTCGAATGAGAACAAGCTTACCTCCAAAAGAGAGCAGCCGATTTGCAAACCCAAATATCCTTCACCTGATCTTACAGATCACATCATCAAAGTGTCGAATCTGCACACCTCTCACATACACTGGACAACCCAGATAAGTAAACGAAATTGCCGTGGCTGGAAACCAGTAATAGACTGAACTATAGTCTTACGTGAGATCGAAGTGTTTCCCCTGACATAAAAATTGCTCTTTGGTTGATTGATCAATTGGCCAAAAACTGTCTCATAATGATGTAAAAAGTCCATAAGACGATGAAGACTAGATCGGCATCCATTCACAAAGATAATAACATCATCAACAAAGCTTAAATAGGAAACACACATAGAGTGGCCGTAGTGTATCTCAGCGAAAGGTACTGAGAATATAATTGTTCCAAGCCTCGAGACAAAAATTCAGCGATAATGATAAATAGGCAAGGTGACAAATGATCACCTTGCCAAAGACCATTCTATGACTGAAAGAAACCATAACTGACTCCATTAACCAACACTGAAAACCATGGCCCGTCAATTGCCCGTTTGATCAAAGATATCCAACGATCAGAGAACCTAAAGCACCAGAGCATCTGAAGAATAAAGGACCGGGACATTCTATCATAAGCCTTTGTCATATCCAGTTTAAGAACCACATTACCACCTCAAGTACGATGATTAATATCATGAGTGAGCTCCTGGACCAACAAAACATTATCATGGAACACCCGACCCGGAACAAAGCCACTCTTGGAAGGGGATATAATACGAGGAAGAAGTGCAGACAGTCGCAGGACCAATAATTTAGTCAACACCTTATTGCTGACATTACAAAGACTGATAGGTCGAAAATCTGCCCAAGTAGTAGAGGAGTCCTTCTTGGGTAAAAGAATCAACCAAATACTCTAGAATCCTGGAGGCATAGCAGATCCATTGAAATAATCCAAAATAACATCATGTAGGTCAACCCCAACTATATCCCAACACGACTAATAAAATCTACTACAAAAACCACATAGGGTTTGCTTTGTGGATTCTTTGATATATTTAGTAATTGTAGAATTTTTTTTTAAGTGACATACCGATCCGATTTGTGGTGGATTATGAATATTATAACATTTGTCCTTAAAAATCGGACGCTTTAATGCGCATATGAAATTTTATGGTTGGTAACATACGATTTCTCGTAACCTTGTTAATACTTATATGCTAAGGTAGTGGATATGACAATTGTTTTAAAATTCTGAGTGTACCTTATCCTGGAAATATTAAATCTTACCTCTTATTTTTATTCGAACTAGGATAACCGTAGATAGGTCCATTCACGGCAAACCAAGCTATCTCTAGTGAAATATGTATAGCAAATGAAAAATATAAAAAAAAAATACTAATCTGTTCATGTATGACTTTTGATGGTTTTGCGCTGTGGTCGCAATTTCTTTTCATCGATTATGCATTCAAATATTATCCATTATCTCATTGCAACTCTTGTCGCTGCTGTTGGCATGAATGTACAAGGCACAACTAACTCGTTGATGGAAACTTATACATTAAGCTAGTAGGCTTTTCTGCTGGCCTCAAATCTTCTACAGCATTGCATTTTTAGCTCATGATTATGAGTCTTAGTGTGATCAAGCAAATTCTTCGCAGCTGTGGGGGTTTATTGCTGTTAACTTGGGATCTCTTTCTGCCGTTACATTACCCTCCACATTTTCTACACACTCAATTGTTGAAATCATTTTACACATTGCATTGAGTTGCGCAGCTGTTATCATTGTTGTACATCAATATGGTAGAAAGTTTGTGGATGCTTGTCGTTGGCTTTACCAAGAAATGTTGAGGCCATTTTTCAGCAAAATCTTGAATTGGTTTCAAGCTAATAATAATAACTACGTATCTTCAACAGAGCTGAAGCAACGGCATGCAGTGTAAGTGTAGAGGTTTAAATCTTTGTTTTAAAATTTGATCCAAGATCTTTACAGAGAGATTCCAATTATATTCCAGACATTTCAATAAATCATACGTATGTACGTATATACATACATACATACATACATACATACATACATATATTTGTGTGTGTGCGCGCGTATTAAAAGTTTATTTTCATTTAGTAATATAGCTTTTTAAAATTATATAGTGAAAGTGGCGGAGCCACTAAGGACTTGCTGGGCAAGTGCCATCACATATCCCAAAAATTTCAGAAGATATGTTTTGTTCTGTTGAATTAAAATTACAAATTTGTCCTTATTGGATTAATTATTTCATTAATTTAATTATGAATTTTTTTAAAAAAAATCTCATCTGTTTATAATTTTTAAGCCAATTGTAAAATTTAAATTAAGCAAAAATACCAATTTCCCAATCAAATTGATTCCATTAAACTGATTATTAAAAAAAATAAATATCTAAAATTATAATTTAGCAATCAATAAATTCTAGGAGTGGCAATTTGAGTCATTCTTTTATTTGATTCGATTCAAGTCAAATTAAATGGGTTTGGGTTTGAAAAAATTGTTTCGTTTAATGAATAAATGAATTTGATTCGATCACTAAATAAACGAATCGAATCCGGATTTCAGATCACTACTTCATTTATTCATTTAGTATTCATTTAATAAATTATTTACAAATTAATCGAATATGAGTCTATTCGTTTATTATCTGTTTAATTAAATTACTTATTTACCATTAAATTTTTATGTGTAAATTTAATAATTTGGAGGATAGTTTCATAATTATAAGCTATAATAACAAGACAAAAATATATATTTTGCATAAATGAATTAAACGAATTGTAAATGAATCCAAATTCGATTTGATTCGTTAAATTTTTTATAATAAAAATAAATTAAATGAATATTTATTTAATAAATAAATTAAATTCAAATCCTAAGGATTTTAACTTAATTTGTTTACGATTCGATTCAAATTCGATTGATTTATTAGTTTTGTCACCCTAACTAATTCTAACAAACTCTAGGTAATCCTCAAGAATGCAGCTCATAACATAACAACCAGATGCGAGCTGGCAATCCATGCCATCAATGTAAAACTGTTCACAGTAACTGCCATGAGCTTCCTTAATAACCATTACATATATTTAAACAAATTCCAAAGAAAACTAAATCTAATTTCTCTAAATTCTGCAATCATTACATACGTATAAACAAACTCACAACTTGACTTTATCAAATCTTCTCTTTGAATCTGAGTTTGACAGAATTCACAAGCTAATTAAACGATCCATTTAATTGACAGCTAGCCATTCTAAAGAAAATAACTGACGTAAATTTACACCATGTGAAGCAAATTAATAACCCAAGAATATTTAATCTTGTAATAGCAATCATTACCATTAAAATGTCTGGGTAAGAGACCAAAAAATCGTCATGTCCTACTCATTGTCCCAAACCTGTCGTGGAGCAAAAATTTCCCATTGGCCTATAATTAATCTAAAAAATATTATCCTTTGCTCTTTTCTTTTTCCAGTTCTTGTCCTTTTTTTCAATCTAAAAGCAATTACGAATCTAGCATGCAAAATGTCAAAAGTGGCGGCTATCTCCAAAACTTTCAAAGCTTTCCTCAAAAATTTTTCAGTCTAAAATTTAAATAATCCTAGATTTTTATGAAATTTGCACGGTTCGCGTCTCATTCTTGTAGGGATGGCAATAAGGACTGATACGGGCTGTTTTTCACGGCTTTTGGCCCAAATCTCCACATCAAGGGTTGGATAAGGGTTTAAGGAAAAAAAAATTCTAGCCAGACCCAACTCTTTATTTTTTGAAAAAAAATAAATTATAAATTGAGATAATAAATTAAAATTTAAAAATTAATAGAAAAAAAACATAAATCTCTAATTTATATATCAATAATGAATTAAAAAAACTAAAATTATAATATTAAATTCAGTTTTAAGGGTTAATTAATTAAGAGAGTATTTGAATTAGAGAATCCAATATTAAAAAAATTAAATCTCTAAACTTTTATTTACTTTATTTATTATTTTATTTTAAAATATTTATTTTTTTAATTCATTGTTAATTATAATAACTCGTTGATTATTAACTCATTTTAAATTAACAACAATTTCAAAAAAATTTAAAAAATAAGTGAAAGTCCAAGCCCGGCCCTTATACTTCCCCCCAAACAATCTTGGGCCTAGGCTTGAAAAAGTCTGACCCAAGTCCACATTTGCCATCCCAACATCCTTGTGCTGAGACTATTTCTCCTCTCAACTAATGAGTGATGAGTATTTTAAAATATATATATGTCTTAACAAAACATTTGTTCTTTAGTTATGTTATATATGCATTAATTAGGTGTAATACAACAAATGTATTCTGAAATCCTTCGTTGACTGTGATGATATGAACCTTGAACATACCACGAAAGTTTTAGGGGTAGCGTGGTCTTCGTCATGTCACTATGTTCACATCTTATCATTTTTTCATAAAAGAGTGACCATTTAATTTAAAATTAATTTAAATTATAGCATCCAACACCTTAAAGTACTTACTTTCACTTAGATATGAGACTATTTTAACTTAAATTGGTTACTTAAAATTTGACAAAAATTTTGGACCATTGGTTTCTTATAATCTTATGATAAATGATTATATATAATTAATTAATGATTCAAAATTTGTGTTAAAATTTTAAGTCAATAATTATTTTTTTTCTTTTTCGAATGACCTTGATAAAGCAAGAAATTTACTAAAAGAAAAAAGACAGGTCAACTCAAACAAGAGGACATAATGAGCTTACCCCTTAAAGTATTAAAGATCTGAAATAGTGTAGCAAAAATAATGTATAAAAAGAAAATTAACCAGTAAAAATAAACTAATAAAAATGAAAAGCCATTAGCATCATGGTAAAACAGTCTTCTAAACTATTGTAGCCATTAGCGTCATTGGCTAGTCCCCCAATGGAAAATCTGCGTGGGAAAAGTGGTCTAGTCTATTGATAAGACTAGACCATCCCACTCAAAACTCAATATGTTATGACACGGTTTACACACATACGACCGCTGGGAAAAATGAAAACACTTGAAACCTACAATTTGTACCTATGCTTGGACTTAAAAGGAAAAAATATATTCGAGCGATTTGTCTTTCACAAATTTTTGTCACACTTCTTCCTAGCTATCACATTTGAACACAAACGATCAACGTGACAACACAATTAATGGTGCATACTCCGAATCTTGATCTCGCCAGTACTCAGTTGATTTGGTGCTATGCATTGAATTAATTAATAGTGTAGATTTATTTTTAATTTTTAATTCTTTTACCAAGTCACCTTTAATTCGGTACACAAAAAATAAAATCAATGGAGCAATGAATCTATAAGTGTTAATTTTAGATTATTCTCCTTGTGAATTGACTATCTTCAAATTATCTCCTTACTTTTGAAAACCTTAATTTATCTCTCATTTATGTTAAAAAGACAAAAAGAATTTATCAACTATTTTCATTTTTCCCTTAACTTTTGAATAAAAATAGAGACAACTTGAGGATTTTAAAAATAAAAAGGTTATTTGAAAATAATCAATTAAAAAAAGGAAAAAGGACACCTACACCTAAGGTTTAGGGAAATAGTCACAAACACCCCCAAGTTTTTAATAAGGGACACCAAGATCCCTTTTTGACCATAATGCCCTTTGACTCTATAAATCCTAAAAAATAACCCCAAAATTTTATAATAAATGAAAATATGACATTAGAATAAGTGTAATAATATATACATTTCAAAATATTTTTATTATTTAAAAATATTTTTATCTTTTTTAATCTATTAGACCTATTTTATTATATTAAAGTAATTTTTAATGATAGATAGAAACATAATATTAAAATAAATAAATTAAATTATTTGGAATATTATGTAAAATTTAATGTTAATATTATTAATAGGAATTTTTTAATTAAAAAATCTATTTAACCCAAAGATTTATTTAAAATCTTTATAATATTACAAACATATTATTAAAATAAATATAATAATTTAAAATTTTAATATTATTTTAAATATTAAAACTAATTTAATATTATTAGTCTACTAAATAGATTATATTATTTAGTTAATCAAAAAATTTTAAAGTCAATTTTTTTAATTACTATACTCAAAGGGTATTACGGACAAAAAGCAGTTTTGGTGTCATATTTTTAAAATTTAGAAATTTTTATGACTATTGTCCTAAATCTTAGGAGTGTAGGTGCCTTTTTCCTTTAAAAAAAAAAAGAGAGTAATACTAAATTTACCTAATCTTTAATCTCATGCCATATATAGTGTATGTCCCAATCATACATGGAGAAGCGACGCTGGTACCAACCTAACTGAAAAAATTATCATAAAAAATACAAACAAGTGCAAATCCTTTGAAGGAATGTCAAAGTCAAAAAATTATTTTCCTTTCACAGAAACGACAAGCCCTGATACCAAAGAAGCTTCTTTGTGTTTTCCCAAAATCAAATTTGTTCGTAAAGAATATCAATAATCACTACAAGAAAATTTTCACTGTAACAAAGCTTGGGGATTTGCGCCATCTTGGTCAATTTTTATTGTAAACTAGATTAGATGTCCCAATTTTTTTTAATTTCAAATCTCTTCTTATAAAAATAAATTTGAATTTTAGGTGGCCACATAAATTTGAATTCTGAAAAAATCAGCAAATTAAAACATTAATATGAATTTTCTGTACTTGATTTACTTTTAATTAGTTGTGTTTTTTTTTAATTAACACTTCCCTTTTCTGTCGAGTTTTATTAAAAATAAAAATGGAAAGCTTATATATTATTTCCCTTTAATTAGATGATTCCGATGCTTACAAACGTGGAGAAAAATTAACCTCAAATACAAACATTGAGAAATATTGACAAGCTGAAACCCAATTACTATATATTACTGTTTTAATTAAAATCCAAATGTCATGAATAATTAAAATATAAATAAAGAAGTAAAAATTGTTTAAAAAAAAAAACGAAAGACCTAAGCGTCCTTTTCCGGTGTATGAAAGTCTCAAAATTTGTGAGAAAAAGAAAAAGAATTCATAACAGAAAGTGAAAAGAAGTATGCAACTCCCTAAAAAGCAAGTAATAAAAAAAACTTTTTCTCCCATTGAGTGTGAGGCTTTTGTCTTTTGCCGTTAATATGAAAAAGGATCTCATGAAATGATGGTAATCAGGTGGCTCATGACTTTTTATTTTTGTTTTTTTATTATTATTTCCTTCTAGATTTCGTGGTGTTGAAATGAGCTAAAAGCCTAAAAATATGTTTGGTTACAGAGAAAATGAATGAGAAAACGATGGAAAAATAGTTTCAAAAGTTTATTCATTAACAACTTGTACATGAATGAATACAAGCTACTATATTTATACTTGGATGATTGCATACGAGAATCTACTCACTAGATTTTTCTAGAAACTTCACAAACATACACACTGAGCTGGTAGCTATTAAGCCTGTTATAACAACTTGGCCAGGTCATCATAACTAACTCATGACTGATATGCTTAGCCGCCAGTGAGATCATGAAGCTTATTCTGCATACTCTCTCATCAGGCTTATCAATCATACGCTGTAAAGTGGATATCAACATCACCAGCACCATTACATCAACATCAACATCAACATCACGACACGTGGATATCAACATCAACATCACTAACACGTGGGGCCTATTTGTGGAAACGAAGAGTCCTAAGGAGGAATAAAATAATATGATGATGACAATCATTTATTTATAGACATCAATATCAATAGGAGAGCCCTTAAGTTACATGTAATTTGTACCTACTCATATAAATAATGGATGGTGTGGTAACTTGACACTCACCTATAAATATATATAGTACAGGATTTATCAATACATTTATTGAAAGTAAGAATTTATTAATTTATTTTATATGTTTATTATAATGTACTGATATTTATAATAAAAAAATTATTGAGATAACTTTGGAACAAGTCTATTTAATTGGAGATTTCTCTATTGTCATAAATTTTGAAAAAAATATCTATTCTATTTATAATGATAGAAAAAAATCTGCCTCACTTAATTTTTTAAATTAAAAGAGAAATTTTAATACTTAAATTTTGAGGGCAGGGTTTGCCGATGGGATTCCATTGGCTAAGCATGTATTTATTGAATAAACAACAATATCTTCAGTTGTTCAGTTATGAAATTTATAAAAAAAAATAATTTGGTACCTTTTTTAGTATCTTCCCATGCACGTGACTCTCTTTCCTATTTAAAAATCAATCTCCTTTTTTAGTATCTCTCTCTCTTTTTTTTTAAATCAAATTTCCTCTTTTATTAATCGATTTGAATTACGGGACCCCATCCTTTCCTCATTTGGCTTGTTCACATGGATTTTCTTTGATTTAATTTTTGTTTCTATTGGCCACGAATTTACGTCCACATTAATAATTTAATAATATTAATGTAAATTAAGATATGTTTTAATAGAATTAAGAACTAACTTTATTAAACCACACAGCTTAAAAATGTATCTGTATGTGGAAAAAAATAAGGACATCCGCACTATAAAATAATTATATATGTATACACACACACACATATATATATATATAGGTTTACTCTAACATACATTAAATGTATGTTCAGGTTTGCCATATATATATATATATGTACATATAATTGGCGCCATTAGACTATGACTAAAAATTTTTTAATATTCTCCTTACTTTCAAAATTAGTTCTAATTTTTAATTACATATCTTTGCATTCTCCATGCAAAATTTCTCGAATTTCTTTATTAAATTTCTCAAATTATCACCCAACGTGTTCGAAGGAATACGTTAGGTGAGAATTTTAGGACATTGTGGAATTTTTATGTGATTTTGAGGGTTTGATAAAGATTTGTACTTTGTCTATTTGTGTGACGGTGAGCATCTTGTTACTTTCCGACGTGGATTCCATAATAATTTAACTCATAACCGTCAACGTGGGGCCAATCAAAGGCAAAGTGCTGGCCGTTGAAGTGAAGTCGCCATAACTGGCTAGTTGCTACACTTTTCAGTGTTCTTTCTAAACACAAACGCAAAGTCCTTGTCTATTTAACATGTTCGTGTATGGACTACCATCCACTAAACTTGTGTGGCATCGCTTGCACTTACCACAAGTAGTTAATCAGACAATAAGGGGGCATCGCTTGCACTTACCACAAGTAATTAATCAGACAATAAGGGGCACATTTGTGGAGTCCCGTCGGTTTCTCTTCAGTTGAACAAACACAATACACGTGATGCCGATTCCGAACTGCGAGTACTGCCATTGTCATATTAATAATGGGTATGATTATTTTCTAGCTCACTCAACTTAGTTGTGATATCATTTTCTTTTCTCACTTATCTGTAAATGCCGATTCATATATATGCTTAATTTTTCTCACTGTTAACTTGATATTTTAGTTTCTAGAGTGATTATTAACTCAGCTACGACTCATCGCTCATGGAAGCCCAGAGCCCCTGGGTGAACAAAAATATACATATATAGAGTATACATATATGTTTATTACAAAAATATATATGTTTTTAGCTAGGAGCTGCAAGATTTAATATACATATATAGAGTATTTGAACCGAAGGATCTGACACAACAATAACCAAATATTATAAAATAATACGATGTAACAGTGTTAATTCAAAAATTAACATTATTTTCTCATTAATATTATATTATTACACTGTACAGTTTCAAAATTGATTTTCTAACAAGATATCATATTTTATTAGAATAATGCTATATGTAAGGAATATAGCAACAAATTTTGTATAAAAGAGAAAAGAAATTCTCATCCAGACAAAAGACAAAAAACATTTTCAACATAGAAATTTAACATTTATGTCCTAGTAAATCAAAACCAAAAAAGGGATTATGTGCTATAATTAAGAAAATAAATATATTCAATAGATAAATTTTTGGGATACAATATGTATTTTTCATTTAGACCTTTGTTCATTTGGATAAAAGTAAAAAATGTTCACTTTTTTTATTAAAATGTAAATATCTGAAAATTAGACATAAGTTATAAAAGACAAACAAAAAAATTTTGGAAAAAATCTAAAAATAATAAAACTTCAAACTTCAGATGTTAACAAATAAACTCTTAGTCTTACTACATTAATATAAGGGAGAAAGGTATTATGTATAAGTCTTTCTCTCCCGTGGGCGCCGCAAGAATATTCATACAGATTTAGGATTTCATACTAGTACGAAATCTCAAATCGGGACGAAAAATCATGCGAACACCCGTGGTTGAGAATACACACACTTTGCATTTAGAACTTTCTAGGAAGCAAATTATAACTCTGACCTGCTGTATTTTTGTGATTTGCAGTGACCGAATTTTCCTTTCCTACGCTGTTGTTTTCGGGTTTCTCATTCCAGTTCTCGTCAATGTTGTCGCTGCCAATGCTGAAGGCACAAACGAGCCCTTGTTGGAAAAGCATGGCATAAATATGTGGTTTTTTCTTGTGGGAATAGGAGGGTACTGCGCTGCACTTAATGCTGACATCAAATCCCAAATTCATCAAGCAAATTCGTCCGTTGCTGCTGCTGATACAAATACCCCAATTCAGCAAACAAATTCTTTCGACGTCTGCAGCCTTATAGCTGTAGTCTTCGGATCACTTTCTACAATCTCACTGGTGTCCATCCTTGTTCCACGCGTGATTGGTTATGTCATTTTAGGCATTGCTTGGATCTTCGCAGCTGTTTTTATTGCTGTCTATCAAGATGGCAGATTGATCATGGATCCTGGTCGTTTGATTTACAACAAATTCATCAAGCCGGTTTTCACCAAGACTAGGAATTGGTTCAACGTAGCAACAACATCCTCCCCTTGCTGCCCCTCCATAAAGCAGCCAAAAGCAGCATCAAATGCTTAGTCTGCATTTAAGTTTTAGCCTAAACTCTTTGTCTTCGCTAAAAGTTAATGTGTTACATTTTAATTACTGCAGCCACTTAATTAATCAAACTAATTAATATTCTCTTCCCCATTGTCACATGTAGGGATATATGTCGAGGGATGTAATGGATGCATGTTTAAGATATCTACTCTTTGATGAAAAAAAGCCTAGTAGAAAAGTAATCACTATGCTGCTATTTGTTTGTATAAATTTCATATTTCCAATTAATTAGCTTAAGTTTTATAACAGTCTATTTTCTTGTAATTCTTTAAAGGTTAGTTATTCATATCTCTGAAGTTTCAGTCTTTAATTTAATGTATTTTGGATTAAAATCAATGATTGGCATAGAAAACTTTTATCGCCCGTAAATTTGTGGGCGGTGAGTAGTAAAAACTCCACAACGAGAAGAAAATAAAAATTGAATTTTTTGAGTTTTATTTTTTTTAGAGTGAGAGAAATTATTGTTTAGAAGAAGGGCATTTTTATGCAACAATTAATCTTACAATATTAATTAATGGAGTTTACTCCAAGAGGGGTGCTTGTAGTACTACTCTCACTCAAATACAATTAAAAAAAATATATTTCAATACATTAAATATTATATTTTTTATTCATAAGTTTTTTCGATTAAGATATTTAATTTTTAATTAAAGGACTAGCGAAGAGCTAGTGCAACATTAAACGAGAGTGTGCAATTCCATAAGCATTATTACAAGGTAAACCAATAATAGTAGAGGAAGGAGAAAGAACATGCAAGCCTATGGGTGTAGTTAGACTATAAGAAGCAAGGAAATCCGCAGCAATATTTGCCTTCCGATTCAAATCAATTCATTAAAATAAAACATCATGAGTCACAACTTGCCATTTTATCCTTTTATGTTCTGTCTTCGCAATGATTGGTAGAGACTCTATCATATGAGCTCATAATTTCTAATTTTGCATGATTTATAATTTTCTTTTCCATTTAATTTGTTTGTATTTTACAGAAGTTACAAGCCAAATAAGTTAAATTACCCACTTTTTGTTATTTGTAGCATGTGAAGCAAATAATAATGATGGTTCTGATCATGGTCCCACACGCCACATCTGACTTAAAGTCAAAAGTTGCAAAGACTTAAAGTCAAAAGTTGCGGCTTTGCACTCTCCTCTCACTTAATTGGCTATTACGAGGAAAGAAGAGACGGTCAAAATAAGAAGAAAAAGCTCCTCTACCCCCACCACCTTTATCTCCCCGCAAATTAGGAACTGGAAATTTTGATATCTGTAATTTTTCCAAGATTTGAATATTTAATTGAAGAACGCCAATATTACTGAAAAAAAAAATTCACAAAACGTTAATCAAATGAATTATAATGACATATATTTTAAAAGAAAAAGATAAAATAATAAATTAACACGATAATATACCACATAATTTTATATTTCATATTATTAATTTTTAGTCTCTTTTTACATTTTTCTTAACTTCTAAAAGAAGGATGCAACCGCTCTTTAGATTCTTCTTTTTGAGATCCATGCATCTGTCATGAATAGAGGTGGAGCCAGCAAAATGAGTCATAGGGGTCAATATTATTTTAATTGTGTTGGAAAAATAAAATTGAAAAAGTTAGAAACTAACCTAGGGTTAAAAGAGAACATATAAAGTAAAAAAGGTATTAAAAAAAAAAGTTGCTCCACGTCATCGCACTGGCGGTCGTCGCGGCTCTGTTGGGGAGTCTTGATCGGTACATCCAAGATTGGGGTTAGTGAAGACGCGCAGCGTGTGGCCGCATGGGCGGTGCACGCAATCTCAACGAGCAACCAACCACCTGCTTGCGCAATGGAAGTTACCAGCCACAATGGTGAGTGAATCACCATGACTTTTCATCCACAGCTGCAATAATGTGATTATTCTTCTTTCCTTCTTTTCCAATTTCTCGTTTGTATAAATTGAGCATTTAGGCTATTGTTTCAATACGACAAGCGTTCAGTATAAAATTTTTACTAAAACTGATTTAAAATTGGTCGGAATTCTTGACCAAATTTTTTATTCTGTTTTAAAATTGGTCGGAATTCTTTGCTAGTTTTGCACTAGGTACCTGAAATTTTTTTTAAAAAAATGGTTTTTTAATACTCAAACTAAATTTAGATTGTTAATGGATAAAATTGGGACATTCACTTTTCATTTATTTCCCATCACAGACATGACAAACCCTGATGTTGCAGCTTCTTTGTAACTTCCCAAAAACTGCACTGAAGTTTATTTTGTAATTTGTAGTGAATTTTAATAATATTATTGTATTTTATTATGTTAATTTACTATTGTTAGATTTAATTATATTATTTATTGTTTGTTAATTCATAGACTTAAGATTATTGTTGTAGTGATAGTGTATTAATATTATTATTTTTTTAAATAATGAATATACAGGATAAAACCAAGCCAAATAGAACCAAATTGAACCAAACTAAATTAATTTAGTTTAGTTCGGTTCAATATTATAGTTTGGTTTGTATTTAGTTCACAAACACATGAACTACTTGGTTTCAGCTCGGTTTGGTTTTCGGCCTAAACCAAACTTACTAATTTGAATTTTTTGTAATTCATTTATTTTTAGAAGGTAAAACTTATTATGCTCCTCTAATTAGTAGTCAACTTTTCTTTTTAATAATACTTCCCTTATTCTATTGAGATTGATTTAAAAAAAGATAGATAATTCCAACTCTTATTGTTTCAATTATATTAACATCAAAGATGCTTATAAAACTTGGAGAAATATTAACATCAAATATGCTTACAAACATTGAGAAATATTGATAAACTCAATCTCAATAACTCTTATTGTTTTCTGGTCAAAACAACTAAAGATATAAGTAATAAATGTCGTGGATATTAAAGGAATATACTAGTTTTTAAGATAAAAAAATAAAATATAGAAAAAATGACATCCACACTCTTAAGTTTTAGGAAAATGGTCAGGCAAACCTCAAAATTTTAAAAAATAGACACCTTTCAATATATTAACTTCAAATTTTTTAATAAATACAAATATTATACAAACAATTTAATCTATTTGTAGACTAATAATATTAAAATAAATTTATGTAAATTATTATGTTTATTTTAATAATATATTTGTGTTTATTGTAGAGACTTTTAAATAAATATTTGCGCTAAATAAATTTTTCATTTAAAAAAAATCTCACAAGCTAATAGATTAGAATTATTATTTTACTAATATTCAAAATTTTCTTTTCAGTTATTGATTGCCTCAAGTCAAAGCTAATCGTAGCTCGCATCGTTGGGTGGAGAACGAGAGAATGAACATTGCGAGCTGCGCGTTGGGTTGAAAGAAGAAGGGATCTAGCTAGGATCGGCAAGGTTTAGTGTGTGTGTACATATATAAAATTTTTAATCAGAATTACAATACAGAATTGAAGTATGGGACGAGTTTATGGGACTCAACTACTTTGCAACAGTTGCAAGCTACCACCTGATTTTGTCTTTTATGGTTTCAATTCTTCATCATAAAAGATAGATTTAAGGGTAGAGATTTGTTTATTTAAATATTACCATTATGCTCACTACTATTTATCAAAAACGCAAAAGAACTAAAGAATTAAAACTTTTAGCACATAAGTCCAAATTGTTTAAAATTTTATGTTGTTTAATTAGTAGTGAGTCTTAAAAAATAAATTTTATTTTAATATTATATATTTTATTTAAAAAATTAATTTTTAATATTATTTATTTATTAAAAATATTATTTAATATTATTTATTCTCATTTCATTTAATATTATTTAGTTATAGGCTTGTTGTTGTATTTAATCTTTCAAAAAAATAAATTTTTTTAAATAAAATAAAATAATTAGTAGTGAGCATTAAAAAATAAAAATAATTTTTAATATTAATTATTTTTTATTTAATATTATTTATAGTATTTATTTTTGTTTTATTTAATGTTATTTAGTTACAGACTTATTATTATATTTATTCTTTAAAAAACTAAATAATATTAAAGAAAATAAATAATCAATTGTGATTCTTAAAAAAATATAATTTTTAATTAATATTATTTATTTTATTCAAAAGGATTAATATTATTTATTTTATTAAAAATAAATATTTTTAATAGTATTTATTTAATATTATTTAACGTTATATAGTCATAGACTTATTATTATATTTATTCCTTCATGAAACTAAATAATGTTAAATAAAATGAAATAATCAGTAATGAGTCTCAAAAAAATTAATATTATTTTTAATAATATTTATTTTATTTTATTTAATATCATTTAGTCATAAATTATTATATTTAATTTTTAAAAATAAATAATAGTAAATAAAATAGAATAAGCAATTGCAAGTCCTAAAACATAAATATTATTTTTTAAATATTATTTATTTTATTTAAAAGAATATATTTTTAATATTTTTATTTTATTAAAAATATTAGTTAATATTATCTAGTCATAGGCTTAGTTTTATATTTTGTTGATGTCGAAAAACGACCTCAACAACTGAATTTGTTTCTTTTGGGGAATTACAGCGCGAAGTCTAATTGTAACTTTCTATACATGCCAGCGAGAAAACACGGTTAGGATACGTCGGTGGGGTTCCGACGTAGACCCTCCGATGCTTAAGTTAGAAATTATGTATAAAGGGAGAAAAATGAGAATGAAGAATTATGAATGAGTTAAAGTCAAGTAAATTTCCTGTAGAGGGGCTGAAAATCTTGCAGAAGCTTTGGTTGATTTTGCTCACCCCATCACCTGATGCGCTCTTCAGTTTAAATAGGCTCTTGGTCGTGGATGGTTACCTCCTTAACTTCAGCCCACTTTCTTCAACAGTTGCAAGTGGTTGTCAGTTGGAGGTGGTTTAAATAGATCGTGGCACACAACTTCCTTATAAATTAGGCCCACGTTCTCTTAACTAGCAATTTTTCATGTCAAGCTAATTCTTAGGTCGAACAAGAGAGTTTCGAGGTCAGATTACTTCACTTTCAGATCAGACAGATGAATTTCTCAGTCGCTCATATAGCCTTGAGGTAGTATTCTTAAACTAGGTCATTTACATATATCTTAGGTCGTACTTGTAAACCAAGTCGTCAACATAGGCTCTAGGTTGTACTTATGAGGTCAACTCAACATCAATAAGTTATGAGTAGATTATGATCGACTATATTTGGAGACACTACTAGAAAAATCTAACCCAAACATATTTATTCTTATAGAAGTTAAATAATATTAAATGAAATAAAATTATATTTTAATAGATCACTAGCCAAACCACAAAATCTTATAAATAAAAAAGTAAATAATATTAAATAAAATAAAATTACATTTTAAAAAGTCGTCTGCCAAAACACATAATGTTATAAATAAATTGTAAATAAAAAAGAAGATAAAGGGTTAAATGAAATTTGACATCACAAAAGAAAAAAAATTGGTGATACCTTGCAACTGTTGCAACATAGGCGGACCCGAGTTTATGATGTTATAAATGGATTTTTATAATTTACAACGTTGTGAAACCATGAAAAATGTGGTTTATAATGTTGTAAACTCATCTTAAATTTCAATATTGGTTTTAGTTTTGGAACTGAAGCTGACTATATATATATATATAGAGAGAGAGAGAGAGAGCAAAGTTAAGGATGATTGAGAGTACTAAAAAGAATTAATTTATTTAGTTGTTGTATAGTTTCACTACTACGAAAATATTTATCATAAATCTAGTTGGTTACTTCTAATTACGTTAATCAATGATTCAAACTGCACTCAAAGGTAGGGCTTTTTGATTTTTTCTAGGGACTCCTCGTTCGTGCAGGACCACACTGATCTATTATAGAGGCCAACTATAGACAATGACCCCCTTGCGCGACTTACCACTTTTATCGTATTATGCTCTTCAAAGAGCAACTCTTCTCGAAATCACAAAAGTGAATATTCTAAGATTATGGGAAGCAAATTATAACTCTAATCTGCTTTGTTTTTGTGATTTGTAGGGACCGAATTTTCCTTTCCTATGCTGTCGTTTTCAGGTTTCTCATTCCAGCTCTTGTTAATGTTGTGGTTGTCAATGCTGAAGGCAAAAACGAGCCCTTGTTGGAAAAACATGGCATAAATATGTGGTTTTTTCTTGCGGGGATAAGAGGGTATTGCGTCTTGAACCTATCAAGCAAATTCGTCCCTCGTTGCTGCTGATACAAATAGGGGCGGACCCAAGACTTTAAAGTATCTTGGGCTAAATTTAAAAAAAAATTATATTGCAAAGTGAACATAAAATTTCATAAGTAAAAAAATAAAATACATCTAATAAGTTGAAAATAAAAATTTAATTCAAAAAAATACTACTAAAGTTGTACTTTTCGCAGCTTCAAACAATGGAATTCATCAATTATATAATCTAAATCAATAGTATCTGCAATTTCTCTTTCAGTATAGACAACCATAAAATCCAAAAGAAACTCATGGTTGAAAATGCACGCTCCGTTGTGGCTGTAGAAACTGGAAGAGTCAACACTAGACGAATTAGTCTATCAATCAAGAAATAGTATTGCGACTTCTTTGTTTCAATTAATCGTAGACATAACTCAGAAAGTAAAGTAACTTTTTGAAAAAGTGGATGGGAAAGCACATCAAACTTATAATGCTCCAACTCTCATCTCAAAGCAAGAATCTCATTTGCAATGAAATCATGAGGATACAATTTCTCAGCAAAACAACAAATATGATTAGTATCAAATAATTTAAACTCGTCGATTGGATCCAAAGTTGAGCTTAGAGTAAGAAGTTGCATAGTTTGCTCTGGGAACCTGCTATTTATCTCTGTCAATTGAAAATCTATTACAGCATTAAATATATCAAAGTGATAATGATGCTCAACTGTAACGTAATCTTTTTGTTGACAATAACGTCTTATACCTTCCATATAACTGTTGTGCAAATTTTAATGTACTCGCAAGCGCACGAATCTATTGTAGTATAGACTAATGGTGACGAGTGTCGATCCCACGAGGAGGTGGATTTTAATTATGTGTATAGAATTAATTTTGTAAATGGGTTGTTGGATTTATGGTGGAAATGATTTGGAATATGCTAAGACTTAAATTAAAATGGCGAGAATAAATTTTAAAATTAGAATTGCAATGGAGAGAATAAATTGAAGATAATTCTATTGAAATAACGTACTTGGGTATCTAGATCTGTATCAACATGCATCATGGGCTAAATAATCCGTATTAATGCCAATTAAATCATGAGGGGGGAATCCACACCTCATGAACCACGCTCTAATCAATATGGTGCTAAGGGCTTATCGTACCAAATAATAATAACCTTATACTAGAGAGCCGGTGTAACCAATGCGGTATCTAGACAAGACTATTATTATTTGTCGACGAGAAGTCAAAACATCCACAAAAATTAGAGGGGAAGAGAAAATAAATTTACCAAATGAAGCCCATGACACATGTTGAGACTTCACCTTCAACCCAAGCTTGAAAGAAAATTAGCCACTCATAATTGAACTAGGTGCAAAATAGAAATTTATTAAAATACGAAGAAAATACAAGATGGAGAAGGAATTACAGAAAATGGATCCCAAAAATGGATTCAGAGATATCAAATTAGGGGGGGAGGCCCCCTTTTTATAGATACATGGAGTAAATCATGGCCATCGGATTAAAAACAGTTTGGACGCTCAGGATTGCGCCACGTCATCAGTCAACAGTCCACGGTTTGACCACGCGGATGAACAGTAACACGGTTTGACCCGACTTTGAACAGTAACGCGGTTTGACCCGGATGAACAGTAACGCGGTTTGGTTGAAAATAATCCTGTGTGATGCATACACCGTACGCGAAATTTTTCGTCCATTGATATGCTGCCACGTCACCATCAACAGTACATAAGAATTTTAGTCCAACAGGATCGTGACACCTCATCAGTCAATGCCACATCATCGGTCAATGCCACGTCATCATCCGTCTATGTGAACAGTGTCGTGAACAGTAACGTATACAGTACCGTACACGTGAATAGTACCGTACATGTGAATAGTGCCATTTTTCCTTTTATGCTCCTCTTAAGGTTTTCAACCGTCCTGAATTCAAAAGTGATGTCCGTTTTGCCGTCTGATGTCTCCTTTATTGTGAAATGACTATAATGCCCCTAAAATATATAAAATACTTAATTAAAATAAAACACATGTAATTAAATCACAAGAAGGTTAAATATATAAAAGTAAGGGTTGTTAGTAAGACTTAAAATGTAAAATGACGGTTTTCTCCTTTATAAATATGCATTTTCTAACACTCAACACACCCCCCAACCAGCTTATTGCTAGTCCCTAGCAAATAAAGCGAAAACAAAATTCAAATTCAAAATAATTTTTTTTTTGTTTTAATAGAAACACTCGTATTTATTCCATCAGATTAATGATAGCAATCAAATAAAAGTATAAGCATTATCTCCAGTCTAAAGCAACATCACACCCACATCAACCATCCACATGAATTAGCCCAGTAGACTTTGTTTTAGCTACTCTCAAGAATGACATGTCAAACCCCAAAATCTCACTGGAAGTAGTGACACTCTCACAAATAAATTAATCCCAATAAAAATAGTCACTCCAATGAATGGTAATTGAGAGAGAAAATAATAAAGAAGTGATATCACATGCTCTCACCAAGATGAAATAAATATGCCCTCAGCTTAGAAATAATATGATCTCAAGTCAAATAAAATGTTAGTCAACCCACTTTATTTATCTTTTTTTTTTAATTATGCATCACTACATCTTTTTAGCCCATATAACTAGCTTCTACTTCAAACTATAGTTTCCTAAAATCAAGAAGGATTTTTATTAGGACGAAACGTAGGCTAGGGACATGGCTAACAAAGAAGGAAAATAAGGAAAACAAAGTGTATGTTTGAGAAAAATGCAGAGAATTTTTTTTTTTTTTTTTGTGGAAGTTACAAGGTGGATTTCACCTATTTTTATTCTTTTGAAACAACAACTTTTGTTTTTGTTTTTGTTTTTTTTTTGTTTTTTTTTTTGTTTACTTTTATTTGGCATAACTTCACTGAACAAAATAATTATTTACATTTTCTCAAACATAAATAGGTGATGGAACTTATAAGATATCGGGTAATACTCCAAATCGGAGTGGGTCAAGATGATAAGTTGACAAAGAAAAGGTTTTTTTTTTTTTTTTTTTTTTAAGGCTCAAAAGGGTTAACTATGGATATTAAATAAAATGGATGGTTTGAAAGGCTCAAACGGATCAAAGATGGCCTCTCCATCGTCTTTTAG
Organism: Citrus x clementina; assembly: GCF_000493195.1. Lineage (NCBI taxonomy): Eukaryota > Viridiplantae > Streptophyta > Magnoliopsida > Sapindales > Rutaceae > Citrus > Citrus x clementina. The sequence continues at coordinate 3,090,798 of NW_006262201.1, forward strand.
GGCTCTAAATAATCTTCCATATCTACTAGTTAGATGGGCCTCCAAATGTAGCAACACACTCTTTTTTCTTTTTCTTTTTTCTTTTTTTTTTATTTTACAATTTTTTTTTAAGGGTTAACTCAAAAGTAATTTAGAGATCGTGTATAAAATAATAAACTGCTAAGCTGTATAAAGAGTGGGCAAAATGGTTATTCTCCAAGAAAAATAATAGGCTCAAAAACTCACTTGGTACTTATTATGACATGTTCATTCCTTCAAGTAACTCATATTTGTCTCCGACATCAACATGTAAAGTAGCAAACATAGCGTAACATCACTTAAGACCAAAGATAATACAAATACTAAAATTTGAAATTAATCATGTCATCCAATGTTAAAACAAAATCACACATTTTTTTTTTAAACATCATTCTACCCCCCAACCTATTCTAAACATGAAAGGAAAATATGCATGCAGAAATGTGAAAATGATGCATAAAAACTAATTAGAAAAGTTACACGTAAAATGATAGAAAATGAAAATGATTTTTTTTTTTTAAAAGAAGATGCGTTTCTAGAGGAACTACACTCCATATTCAGCCATCTTCGACTCAAAAGTTGGAAAATATATATTTATAGAGGAGAAATTAAAGAAGAAAAATAAACATAAACACATAATAAAGAAAAAGAAAATGTCTGAATTTTTTTTTTTTTATAAACGATGAAGATGCGTTTCTAGAGTCACTACACTCCATATTCAGCCATCTTCAACACACAAAGTTAGCAACAGTTAGTTTCTACAACAAAAATTAGTAAAAACTTAACCAAAATTCCACAATTGTCGACTATTCCCTCCCCCCAACCAGAACGAAACATTGTCCTCAATGTTTGAAAGGAAAGAAGTAGAGTTTAGAAGACATCACCTGGGTGGTGCAACACAGAAGAAAATATTTATAGGCGGAGAGTTAAATCTAATTTGTACTTCTTACTGCTGCTACTGTTACCATCATTATTTGGACGCTCCAATACGAAGGTCCAGGGGTCTGGCTCCGGTCTATAAGCTTGTAACAGATCAAGTAGCTCATTAGCAGTGTGAGCACAAATAAAAAGTTTTTTCACATTAGCGGGAATGAAATAGTTTTTTATTGCATGGTTAAGAAATGCGATAAAGCCATCATAAAAGTTATTGACATTTAACAAACCGATGGGTTTTTGGTGGATGTGCAGATGGGCCCAAGATGCTAGCGTGATAAGTGCCTCTAGTGTTGCAAGATCTCCTGGAAGGAAAATAAATGCATCAGCATGATTAAGCATTTCAGTTATTCTTTCTTGCATACCTGAGACGACTAACTCTTCTCCAGTTGATGAGTCAGACGAACTGCCCAATGGTTTTAAGACTCTTGGGATGATGCCTAACACTTGACTTCCTCTGATAAAAGCTACTTCTGAGACCATTTTTGATAACCCTCGATTACCTCCTCCATACACCAAGTGTAATTTTCTCGCTGCTACGCTTCGACCAAGATCTATGGCTGCCTCAACGAACTCTTTATGTTTGCCATATGTAAATCCAGAAAGCACACAAATGTTCTTGAATTGTCTATTGGGAGTAGCTGACATTGTGATACTTCTCAAAAACAATTTGTGAGTGCTTGACAAAAAAGAAATCACATTTAAGAGTCTTGGTGATAGTGGGTCATGGTTGTGTATGAGGTAATATGTCAGTGTCAAATAATGCGTAAAGCACGTGCTCGCAAGTCAAAAAGAAAACAGTAAAAAGGAAAAAGCAAACAGTAATAAAATTATTAAAGACAATAATGCAAACAATAAGACAATAGTGAAATAAAATAACAATAAAGTAAAAGGATATTTACAGGTAGTTGCGACTGTGGCTCACATCTTCCTCTGGTTTTACGTCCAGAAACGGCTTGAACGCCCTATATGGGTCGAGGATAGGCTTCCTATCCAGTTTTCTTATAAACTGGCAAACAGGGTCGTTTATAGTCAGATTCCCGAGACTATATCGTGCATGCTCTTTCTGGAATAATGGCCATAACTGGAGAATCGCTCCTTGCACATATCCACTGGGATGCGTTTCAAGAGACAAAAGGATATCATCCAATGACTCCTTATTCAAGCCATCCCTAATGAATTGAATCTTATCTTCCCTGTTATCAGACACCATTCCTAAAGAACATGGGTTTTTATTGCAACTCATTCTGGCACACTTATGACAAGCAACAGAAATTCTTCGAGCTCGTCGTTTTCTTGCATAATTTCATTTACCACAACCAGGCATGAATGCAATAAATTTTGGAGGTAACTCATCTGCCGATCGTACTTTAGTCTCGATTAACCAACGGATGTCAGCAGGTATGTTATTCCTCATGAGTAATCGCATGCATTCGGACCGAGCTTTATAGATCGTAAGGAGGGCATTCTGAGGAAGTGAAGGGAATCGCTTGTGAAGCTTTGCTAGAATCTCGTTTCTGTCCATACTTTCGCCTCAGAATATCAGTTATTATGGGAAACTGAAGTAACCGACTTGATTGTCACGGAGTACCGTTATCCGCCACTTCACCGGGGTAACAAACTAAAGCACAAAAACAGAAAAACAAATTAAAACACACAAAGAAAATTAAAATCGTCCTCTTATTGAATTTACCTCAAGCTCCAACTGGATGTCGTAAACACTTCTCTCAATGTCTCTGAGTTGGCTTTCTAAACCCTCAACATAGGCTACTAATTCTGACCAATCTTTTCTGTCTGGCCTCACCGTCTTTTCTAATATGTGCTTTATTTCTCGATTGGATATCTCAACTTGGCCAATGGTTTGCGGATGATACGGGGTCGCCACTTTGTGTGTGATTGAATACTTTGTCAAAAGAGCTTTGAATGCTTTGTTACAAAAGTGGGCACCACCATCACTGATTATTGCTCGAGGGAATCCAAAGCGTGAAACAATGTTGCTTTTCAAAAATGCTATCACCACCTTGTGATCATTGGTCCTACATGGAATTGCTTCTACCCATTTTGATACGTAGTCAACAGCAACCAATATGTATTGATGGCCAAAAGATGGGGGAAAGGGTCCCATGAAGTCGATACCCCATACGTCAAAAATCTCAACCACTAAAATTGGATTTAGTGGCATCATGTTCCTTCGTGTAATGCTCCCCATTCATTGACACCTATCACATGAAGAACAGAAAGTGTAAGCGTCTCGAAATATAGATGGCCAATAGAAACCACATTGTAAAACTTTAGTCGCTGTTTTCTTAGCGCTGAAATGACCTCCACAAGCTTGTTCATGGCAAAATGAAAGGATATTCTGAATTTCACTTTCTGGGACACATCGTCTAACAATTTGATCCGCACAATACTTGAACAAATACGGGTCATCCCAAAAGAAATTTTTTATTTCTGCAAAGAATTTAGCCTTGTCTTGCTTGGTCCAATGCTCTGGAAGTTTACCTGTAACAAGATAATTAACTATATCAGCGTACCAAGGTAATACTTCCACATTCATTAATTGTTCATCTGGAAATGACTCATTCAATGGTAATGATTCTGTAATTGTGTCAAAATGGAGACGAGAGAGGTGGTCCGCCACAACATTTTCTGTCCCTTTTTTATCTTTGAATTCCAAGTCAAATTCTTGCAAAAGTAACACCCAACGAATTAGTCTGGCTTTTGCATCTTTCTTTGTGAGAAGATATTTAAGAGCAGCATGATCCGTGAATATAATTATTTTACAACCAATGAGATATGATCGAAATTTTTCCAATGCAAACACTACTGCTAGCATTTCTTTTTCAGTAGTTGAATAGTTCAACTGTGCATCATTCAATGTCATACTAGCATAGTAAATAACATGGGGAATTCGATCAACTCTTTGTCCTAATACTGCTCCTACTGCATAATCAGATGCATCACACATGAGCTCAAATGGTAATTTCCAGTTCGGGGGCTGAATGATGGGTGATGATGTCAACAAATGCTTTAATTTTTCAAACGCAACAAGACATGAATCATCAAAGACAAAAGGTACATCCTTAGCAAGCAAATTGCATAAGGGTCTAGAAACTTTACTAAAATCTTTAATGAAACGTCTATAGAAACCAGCATGCCCAAGGAAAGATCTTACTTCTCTGACTGTTTTGGGTGGAGGAAGATTAGAAATGAGATCCACCTTGGCTTTGTCAACCTCAATACCTTTACTCGAAATGATGTGACCGAGAACAATACCTTGTTTTACCATAAAATGGCATTTCTCCCAATTTAAGACCAAGTTCTTCTCGATACATCTCTGCAGAACTAGTGTTAGATGATGTAAACATTGATCAAACGAGTCACCAAAGACAGAAAAATCATCCATAAAGACTTCAAGGAATCGTTCCACCATATCAGAAAAAATGCTCAACATGCATCGTTGAAATGTAGCAGGTGCATTACATAATCCAAATGGCATTCTCCCATATGCAAATGTGCCAAAAGGGCAAGTGAAAGTAGTTTCTCTTGATCTTTTGGTGCTATGGGAATCTGATTATATCCTGAGTAACCATCTAGAAAGCAATAAAATTCATGGCCTGCTAATCTATCAAGCATTTGATCAATAAATGGTAAAGGAAAATGGTCTTTACGTGTGACAGAATTCAATTTTCTATAATCAATGCATACACGCCATCCTGTAGTCACTCTAGTGGGTATCAATTCATTATCAGCATTGGTAACTACTGTGACTCCTGACTTTTTAGGGACAACTTGTACAGGACTGACCCATGAACTATCAGAAATTGGGTAAATGATACCTGCATCTAATAGCTTAAGGACCTCAGTTCTAACAACTTCTTTCATGTTAGGATTTAACCGACGTTGCATCTCCCTAATAGTTTTAGCATTTTCATCAAGGTGAATGTAATGCATGCAATCTACTGGGTTTATACCTTTAATGTCTGCTATAGTCCATCCTAGTGCTCCTTTGTGCTCTTTTAAAACATCCAACAACTTACCTTTTTATTCATCATTGAGGGATGATGAGATGATTACCGGCAGAGTACTTTCTTTTCCCAAAAATGCATATTCCAAAGTGTTGGGCAATGGTTTGAGCTCGAGTTTCGGTGGTGATTCTGATGATGGAATGAGTTGCTTCTCTGATGGTGCTAGTTGTTCAACTCTTGACTTCCATTTATTAGTATCCATAGATGGTGCTGAGTCAAGCAGGGCGTTGACCTCATCAACCGATCTGTCAATATCAAAATCAAAACCAAAGTGAGTTAAACATGTTTGTAAAGGATCATCACTAAGGTTTGAAACAAAAGTATCATCAACTAATGCTTCAATTAAATCCACATCAACAATTCCATCATCTGCACTGTGAGGTTGTTTGGCAATGTTGAAGATGTTCAGCTCCATAGTCATGTTGCCGAAAGACAACTGCATATTTTCAGTCCTGCATTGAATGTGAGCATCCGCAGTTGCCAAGAAAGGTCGGCCTAGAATAATGGGGATGTGCTTCCTTGAATCCTATATTGGTTGAGTGTCAATTACAATGAAGTCAACAGGAAAATAAAATTTGTCTACCTGGATAAGCACGTCCTCCACAATACCACGAGGTATTTTCGTGGACCGATCTGCAAGCTGTAACACCACTGGAGTTGGGTGTAATTCTCCCAGTCCAAGTTTCACGAATACAGAGTAAGGCAAAAGATTTACACTAGCTCCTAAATCCAACAAAGCATTCTCAATTGTGTGGTTCCCTATACTACATGAGATAGTGGGAGAGCCTGGGTCTTTGCATTTTAAAGGAATTTTATGTTGGAGTATAGAACTAACGTTTTCTGTTAAAAATGCCTTCTTTTGAACATGCATATTTCTCTTTTTAGTACAAAGGTCTTTAAGAAACTTGGCATAGGATAGAACTTGTTTAATAGCATCAAGCAAAGGGATGTTAACACTTACCTATTTGAAGATTTCGAGAATCTCACCTGTGGATTTTCCCTTCTTGTCTTTCGCTAACCTCTGAGGAAATGGAGCTTTCGGAACGTATTCTCGTGGGTTGGTTTCTTCTTTCTCCTCCGGTGATGATTCCTCAACATTCACAGGTACAATTTGATTTTCTTTTGTCACCGGCATCTCCACTTTGTTGTCGACTTCTTTTCCTTTTCGCAAGGTCATTACTGCTTTGACTTCTCCATGCTGCTGTGGTGAACTGGTACTTGCTTCATGCACTCCTTTAGGGTTAGGCACTGGTTGACTTGGAAACTTACCTTTCTCAATGGTCATTGCCAAGGTCTGAACTGAAGAAGCAAGTTGTCCCACCATCTTCTCGAGGCTTGAAACTAATTGAGCTTGTGAGTTGAAGCCTGCTCTCAACTCATTTCGTAGTCCATCAATGGTGCGGTTCTGTTGCTCAATCGTGGAGTGAGTAAGATTCTTAAGATTCTAGAATGAATCCTCCCATGGTCTGGGCTGAGAGTAATTCTGGTTCTGATTGTATGGTCTAAATGGTGGCTGAGAGGCTTGAGGATTTTGTGGAATTGGTGGAGCTGGAGCTGTTGGTCCATTCTGTTGGAATCCTTGAGACCATGAAAAATTGGGGTGGTCTCTCCATCCAGGGTTATATGTGTTGGAGTATGGGTTGTAATTCGATGGTTTTCTCATTACACCTATGGCATTGGCTTGATCTGAGTATGAGTCATGGTCATGTGGCTCTGTTGATTTAGCAGTCGATAATGATGCTATTTGTCGAGAGAGACCTTCAATTATCGTTTTGACTTCTTTAATTTCTGAACTTGAATCGCCAATGTGAAACTCATTTACTCCCTTAATTCTTCTAGTATTCCTGAGTGATCGACTCCATTATTGGGAATTATTCGCTTGTCGCTGGAAGAATTCCCAAATCTCTGATGCACTTTTTGACATTAGCTCTCCTCCACTTGTTGCCATTAGCCATTCTTGCACATTCGGCAATAATCCCTCCAAAAAGTATTGGCATTGGTGCCATTTCTCATACCCATGATGTGGACACTTCAAGAGTAGCCCATTAAATCGCTCCCATGTTTCGAAAAATTGCTCGTCCTCTCTCTGGGTAAACTCCGAGATTTCCCTGCGAATAGCATTGGTTTTATGCACTAGGAAATATTTATTCAAAAATTTTGTAACCATTTGTTCCCATGATGCAATGCTATTAGCAGGCAATGTATTAAGCCATGAACGAGCTCTATCCTTTAAAGAAAATGGGAATAATCTAAGTTTAACATCATCATCTGAAAAATTCTCATATTTAAATGTTTGACAAATAGCATGAAAATCATTCAAATGATTATATGGGTCCTCATTTTCTAGGCCATAAAATGTGGGGAGACAATTTAGCACACTAGATTTTAATTCGAAACTCCTACCAGCTACATTTGGGTATCTTATGCATGATGTGCTCAAATTAGCTAAGGGACTGAAGTAGTCCTTAAATGACCTCTCTTGTGGTTGCAAATCCATTTCAAATTTATTTTTAATGTGCTTTTGTGTGCGAAGTGTTTTTTCTAATTCAAGCTCTATAGGTTCAAGATTAGGTAATAATGACCTACGACCATGCATGCAAAACAAATAAAATGAAAATAAAGATGGGAACAAAACAATTAAAAATAAAGAAGAGGGAGAAATTACGATACTAACCTTATTGCGCTATTAAAACCTTTCTATAAAAATACACAAAAACAAATACGTGAAATAAATTAACTAAAAATAAATTAATAAGATAAACAAAAAAAAATTACAAAGAAAAATAAATTGAAAATTAAATTACAGAATTTTAAAGAAGAGAAAAAGAAAAGAAATACTAATCTTTAAATGTAGATTTTTTTTTTAATAATTAAAAAAAATACAAGAAAACAAATAAAAGAAATTCTTCAAAAAAAATTAATTCTATGAATTAAAATTACTTACCTCCCCGGCAACGGCGCCAAAAACTTGTTGTGCAAATTTTAATGTACTCGCAAGCGCACGAATCTATTGTAGTATAGACTAATGGTGACGAGTGTCGATCCCACGAGGAGGTGGATTTTAATTATGTGTATAGAATTAATTTTGTAAATGGGTTGTTGGATTTATGGTGGAAATGATTTGGAATATGCTAAGACTTAAATTAAAATGGCGAGAATAAATTTTAAAATTGGAATTGCAATGGAGAGAATAAATTGAAGATAATTCTATTGAAATGACGTACTTGGGTATCTAGATCCGTATCAACATGCATCATGGGCTAAATAATCCGTATTAATGCCAATTAAATCATGAGGGGGGAATCCACACCTCATGAACCATGCTCTAATCAATATGGTGCTAAGGGATTATCGTGCCAAATAATAATAACCTTATACTAGAGAGCCGGTGTAACCAAGGCGGTATCTAGACAAGACTATTATTATTTGTCGACGATAAGTCAAAACATCCACAAAAATTAGAGGGGAAGAGAAAATAAATTTACCAAATGAAGCCCATGACACATGTTGAGACTTCACCTTCAACCCAAGCTTGAAAGAAAATTAGCCACTCATAATTGAACTAGGGGCAAAATAGAAATTTATTTAAATACGAAGAAAATACAAGATGGAGAAGGAATTACAGAAAATGGATCCCAAAAATGGATTCAGAGATATCAAATTAGGGGGGGGGAGGCCCCCTTTTTATAGATACATGGAGTAAATCATGGCCATCGGATTAAAAACAGTTTGGACGCTCAGGATTGCGCCACGTCATCAGTCAACAGTCCACGGTTTGACCACGCGGATGAACAGTAACACGGTTTGACCCGACTTTGAACAGTAACGCGGTTTGACCCGGATGAACAGTAACGCGGTTTGGTTGAAAATAATCCTGTGTGATGCATGCATCGTACACGAAATTTTTCGTCTACTGATATGCTGCCACGTCACCATCAACAGTACATAAGAATTTTAGTCCAACAGGATCGTGACACCTCATCAGTCAATGCCACATCATCGGTCAATGCCACGTCATCATCCGTCTATGTGAACAGTGTCGTGAACAGTAACGTATACAGTACCGTACACGTGAATAGTACCGTACATGTGAATAGTGCCATTTTTCCTTTTATGCTCCTCCTAAGGTTTTCGACCGTCCTGAGTTCAAAAGTGATGTCCGTTTTGCCGTCTGATCTCTCCTTTATTGTGAAATGACTATAATGCCCCTAAAATACATAAAATACTTAATTAAAATAAAACACATGTAATTAAATCACAAGAAGGTTAAATATATAAAAGTAAGGGTTGTTAGTAAGACTTAAAATATAAAATGACGGTTTTCTCCTTTATAAATATGCATTTTCTAACACTCAACAATAACAAACACTCATATCAGGCACAATAATGTCATGTTTTCCACAAAATGATGCCACACTTCTAATAAAATCATCCCAACCATTATCTCGAAATTCTTGCAAAAGCCTTTTAGTACTTGTGACATAATTCAAAGCATTCAAGATGTCTAAAGATTTGTCTGTAGTGCTCGACAAAGAATATCAGAGATTCTAAGAACTTTATTTAACAAATGCAAAATAAAAACAAACTCGAAGGATGTTATCTCTCTATACACACCTTTAGCTTCTCCATGCATATCTCGAGTAGGTCCATCATTAATCATCTTTCTTAGAACTTCAAGAGTTGCACTAAACATATCAATAAGCCTACTAACTGAAGTAAAATGTGAGCTCCAACGAGTATCTCCAGCCCTTTGTAAAGTCCAGACTTGATTAGCACCTGTACCAGTCTCAAGCTCTTCTACAGCTATCAATTCTATAATTTCTTTCTTTAGCAGCTTTTAACTCAGCATAACGTTTGAAAGAAGCATTAACAAAGTTGATAATAGAGCTCAACTTGGAAAAAAAATAACCATACCTCATGCACTTCTTTAGATACTGAAACTAATACAAGTTATAGTCGATGAGCAAAGCAATGTACATAATAAGCATATAGACAGTCATTAAGAAATAAAGATTGTAATCTACTCCACTCTCCCGCCATATTACTAGCACCATACCCTTAACCTCTTAAATTTTCAATTAAAAGATTGCATTGAGCAAGAACATTACATATCTCATTTTTTAGAGTTGAGGCCTTTGTGTCATCAACGTTCACAACTTTAAAGAAACGCTCTCTAATAAACCCATCACAATCAATATGTCTCAAAATAATAGTCATTTGCTCTTTGTGAGATTCATCAAGTGCTTCATCAACAAGAATACAAAATTTAGCATCCTCAATTTCCTCCTGAATTTTGTGTCGCACTTTATTAGCAAGAATATTCAATAACTCCTTTTGAATTTTAGGTGCTATGTATTGGGCATTTTTAAGAGTATTTTCTAACACAACTTTATTAATCTTCTCATTCATTATTGCTAACAACTTGATTAATTCAATAAAATTTCCACGATTGAGAGAATTAACCGACTCATCATGACCTCTAAAAGTACAAGCTTGTTTTGCTAACCACTTGGTAGCTACTATTGTGGTTTTTAGCCGCAATTTATTCTCTAAAACTTGCTATGAAGATTGTGCATTCATTTTTTTATCAATATGTCTAGATGGATCCTTTAAATTGCTCCGCTTAACCATAGCCGCATTGTGAAAATTGTGAAAAGAACTATGACTCCCTTCATGTAGTGCAAAAGGACATTTTTTGTCACAAAAAACATACTTCCAATGTTGACAATCATCAATAATAAATGCATCATACTTAGTTGATGTGTCATAAAAAAGAAAGCATGGAAAACAAAATGCTTTGTCTTTTGATATGGAATACTCAAGCCAAGGAAATTTTGAGAATCAAGAAAATTGAAATCGTCGATTTTGCTTACCATGTTTAGTCGATGGGTACTTTTGTAGCTCAGGTTGAAATGGTCCCATATTTATGTATGTCATCCGCACATCTTCCCGTTTGTCAGTGGGATAAGTATTGATTGAAATGCGCAATCCGGGATCACGTTCTAAATAAGGGGTGTCAATAGTGGATGGATTATCGACTTTCTCAAATTCAACCCTTTGAGATGTAGGAGAACTTGAGGCATCAATATTGCATGGAGAGCTTGCCTCATTTGATGATTGACCACTATATACTTTGGTAAACAATGAAAGGAGAGTTTTCTTTGGCTTGGATTTGTGGGACATCATAACCTATAATAATATGAAATTATATAAGAATTGATAAATTAATTAATAATTACAAGCCTAATTAACATACTTAAATAAAATAAGCAGTTAATACTTGTTCATCTTTTCAATTTAAAAATAATAGATTATTAGTGAAAAAATAACAACAATAAGTATTTACTTAAAATGCTCTCTTGCAATTGTTCCAACAATAATATATACAATTATATATATATCTAACTCTAAATTTTGACCAACACATTGTACTATTGTATTGTTATTGAATTCAATTTGCTTGAGTTTTAAAAACTAACTTTCAGGACACAACAATGATTTAGAATATATGGACAGAAGTCAAAATTGATGCTTTACAAAATAATGAATCAAAACAAATTATAAAGCAAATCAGTAAAATCAATTACAAAAGATAAATAGCTAATAAAAAATTCAAGATAATGAATCACAATAAAGAGTCACCAGGACAAAAAACCATAAAGCCGAAATTTATAAGTTCGGAAGCAATTTATAAAGGTCTTGAAAGCATACTAGTACAAAAAAGAATAAGCCAACCAAATTGAAAGATCTTGACAATGAGGAATTGTGAAGGGGACCACCGATCTTTTTGATTGATTGGTTTTAGTATTGTTGTTGGTGAAAAGAAAGGAAAAGTAGGTAAAGTGTTTTTATTTTTGATGGCTTGTGGTGGCATATTTGTAAATTAATCAACATATTAATTTTTTTTCTTTTCTATAACGGGCTGCAGCCCGGGACAGCCCGCTAATGGATCCGCCACTAGATACAAATACCCCAATTCATCAAACAAATTCTTTCAACATCTGCAGCTGATAACTCTAGGAAATGAGAGTTATTACATCAATTCTAGACTTGAATCAAGATCATTTAGAGAACAAATAAGATGTTTTTATTACATTTTGATTACATTTTGCTTAAACATTCATTTTAGTTGAGTATTAATAAGTTTTGTTTGAATCATAGTAATTTGTGCTAAAAATAGATGCATAATTGTAGGTTCTTGGAAAGTCTTAATTCATGAGGGGATGTTGAGACATTAGATGAGCAAGAGGAGGAAAGAAGACGACCATAAAAGAAGAAAAGCACAATCGGGAGCAATGCAATGTTGTTGCGAATGTTAGAGCAATCCGTGTTGTAGCAATCTGAAAGTAAATGCAGGAGAAAATGTAGGCGTGGGTCCGCACATGCTTCCTAATTTAACGCATGCACGTGCATGGGCTTATGTTTACCCTAATTTGCAATATAAAAAGGAGGCAATACCACAAAAAAAGGTGGCAAAAGGGAATTATCATTAGAATAATTACAAGGAACGAAGAAGAAGAAGATCAGAATTGAAGAGTATTGTTTCGGCAACATTGGAGAATCGTGCAGAATTAATTGGCTTTGATTTTTACCGTGCTCAACTTATATTTATCTTCTTCCTTTAATTGATTTGATGTATTCCGAGATCAATATGTTTATGTTTATTTTTCTCATCCAGATTATGAACTAAATTTACTTGTAGTTGAGTGACAAATAATCCAATGGGTTCTTGACTGTTCTTATATGTTGTTATGATATTGATGTAGCATTTTACTCTAGTAGTTTTTATGTATATAACTGTTATTTCGGTTGACCACCCATTTAATAGTTTCAGTTAAGATAGAGCAGCAAAATGACATGTCTTAGCGGACATTATCAGAGTATTACTTGATCTTAAGACGAGTTTCCTGGATTAGGTTATCCTGAATCCCATAAGGGCAATACTTGAAGTTAAGATTTGTGGCACACTAGACATAGGTGTTCACCTTGTAGGGTAGAAAGATTAAAGGATATAATGCCGTACTATAAATATATGAGCAACTGGTCATTGTTAATAGATTTAAAGGTATGAGATGTCCAACATGCGATAGCTGAGGATGCCGATTTATTCTGCTCGATACTGCAACACTTATTCTAACAACTGGTGCTAATTTGGTAAACAACAGTCACCCCATTTGGAGAGTTTGATCATTCAACTACTATATTCTCAATTGAATCTTAGACACAATTAACTTAGTTTATTTCATTACAGTATTGTTTTATTTCCATTTCTCGCAATTATTAATCATGATAGAATTATTTGCTTCGGTCTTTGGTTGATTTGCACTATTGTGATTGCTTTAGCATTTTGAGTAACATCAATCCATGTGGAGACGATCTTGAATACTCATCACTTTATTACTTGTTGTGTATACTTTCACGTTGGCATTTATGATAATTGATTATACAAATCAATCAACAGCAGCCTTATAGCTGCCATCTTCAGATCACTTTCTACAGTCTCACTGGCGTCAATTCTTGTTCCACGCATGATTGGTTATGTCATTTTAGGCATTGCTTGGATCTCCACGGCTACTTTTTTATCGCTGTCTATCAAGATGGCATATTAGGAATTGGTTCAATGTAACAACATGCTCCCCCAGCTACCCCTCCATGAAGCAGCCAAAAGTAGCATCAAATACTTAGTCTGGATTTAAGTTTTAACCTAGAGCCTTTATCCTCGTTAAAGATATTATACCATATTTCAATCTAAGAGTATCTAAGAGTAGTTCTATGACACGATTCAAAAGTGTATTACTCTCAAGTATAAGAGTGTCTAGTTATAATATAACCCGGTGAGACCGGAGTCGAACCACAGGGAGTTTTAAATCTAGTAAAACTAAGAAAATTAATTGCGGGGCAAAGAAATTATTTGAAATTGATTTAAAAATAAGCTAAGGATACGGGATCCACTCTCGGTATTTAAACTATAATTTTAATACTCTCTCATTTTTAGCCTCACTTTTTCCAGTTAATTATTCTATCATTTAATTCTCAACTAACTATGTGTGTAGATAAATATGAAATAAAGTACCTAATGTGCCACACTATATTAATGTGTCAACATTATGTCAAAATACCATACAGATCCAAAGAAATTTATAAATTAATATGACATAAAAATAATTAGAAAAGAATAAAATAAACTTTAAACTCATTTGAGAAAATAATAAATTTAATAGTTTGAAACATTGAGTTTCACCCTTCACCTCAGCTTAATAAAATTAGCCACTCATATTGAAAGAAAACACAACACTTTATTTATTTGATAAACTTTTGAAATACATTACAAGAAAGTTGATTACAAACGGAAACAAGAAAAGAAAAGAAAGAAAGAAAGAAATTCTTCAACTGCGCTCTATTCCCTCTCGACTTAAGCTCCTCAAAATAGCTCTCCCCGCCTCCGATCAGTTGCCTCCTTTTTATAGGCAACAAATGCTTTAACTTAATTTATTTTATTATTTATTTATTATTTTATTATTATTATTTACATTATCATTGTTTTGAAATGTGTGATGGTCAAGTGACCATACTTGACCATCACGAAAAATCAATTACTTGTTTTTGTTCTTTTGTTTTTTTATTCATTTTCATTTTTATTTTATTTTCTCAATAATGTGTCCAAATTGCTCCAGCAATCCTTCTTTGTTCCCACTTTTAATTCCAATTTATTCTTGAAAAATATTTATAAGATAAAAATTAACAATTTGTGAATTAATTTAACATAAAATATATTTGGGAAGTATTAAAATAATTTAGAAACAATGAACGCATTAATCGACACAATAAGTGAAAAACTAATAATTTTATCCTTATTAAATGTACACTTTTTAGTGTCAATCATGCTACACATCTCAAATTTTCCATTCCAAAAAACTATCTTAAATGATGTGTCATTTATCTGTTAGTTGATCAAATAATATAACTAATTCACTTAGATTTTGTACAAAATTATTAATCACTTAATAAATAACACATCATTTGAGATGAAATTTGGGATAAAAAACTTGAGACATCTATCATTGCTCTTTACAATTTATATCAACTACATCATCAACATACACACAATTTAGGCCATGAGTATTGCAGGGCCCGGAATGCATGGGAATTGAATTAAAAAAATGAATAATATTGTTGTAAAATATGATAAATCGTATATGCGAATATCCATCAATCATATTAGGGTGTTTCCTCTACATTTTGAAATCTTTGATCCTCCGATTGCATTCAAAAGGGTAGGCGAAATCTCATCTCCCCTCTGAAGTTCTTCATCAACAAAGTTTTTATTTTCATTTGATATAAATTGTTTTTGTAGGTGGGAGAGAGAAAGTATTTAGATTGGATCAGGGGTAGTTTTAGAAGAGTTTGCGTGTGCATAAAAACAATGAATTCTTCTCATTAATTAACGGGCTTTATTAGGAGTTTAGAAGGGTGCAAATAGTCTAACCCTTTACTATATAAAGCCCATTGATCCATTATAAATCTAATTAAAAACAAGGACTCAAATAAATATGCTATTTATAAATTTCCTAGTTTTGGTATGCTTACTAGCTACTTTACTAAATAATCTTTTAAAAGAGCTTTTATTGTACATTTCCAGAAGTATTCTCCTAAAGCGAAAAATTGTGTACATGTATCCGATGTAATTTTTACCAAAAGAAGCGCTTCTAGATATTTTACATGCATTCCCTCAAAAAAGAAAAAAGAAAAAAGAAAAAAATTCATTTCCAAGAATCGAGGGGAAACAAGATGAGACTAGGAGTGTTTGTGGATTGGATTTTACAAATTGGACTTCAATCCGTGTCCGATCCACAATTTTACGAATTATAAATTTTCAATCCAATCCAATCCACGGATTACTAAAAGTCAATCCAAATCCAATCCGTACGTTTACGGATCGAATGCGGATTTGACCAAATCCATAACCAATTCTCCACTTTGCGAATTGGTTTACAGACTAAAATTTTTTAATTATGTCCAATCCATGAACTAACTAAATAACAAAATTTAATATAAAAATAATTTTCCTACTGATGAAATTAAAAATTAAATAAGATTTAAATAAAATAATTGTTTAAATAAAGCTAGAAAATACATTCAAAATTTCAAAATATATTACACCAAAAAGAAAAATTTTCATTTGTTTAGATCAGTACATTAAATTTTCCATTTAGGAAGTTATATTTGCTTATTTAATTATTTTTTATTTTATATTATTATTAGATAAGATATAATATGGTGTTAATTTAACTACATTTTAATTTATTTATTTATTAGTAAGTACTAATGCCATATTTACAAGTTTTATTTTTTAATTGAATAATGTTTTTGGTGGATTCACAGATTTTTGCGTATTTAAAGAAGTAAATCCATATCCAATACGCCGACTATGGATTTTTAAATTTTCAATCTAATCTAATCCACCAATTCACATATTAGATTTTTATAGATAAGATTTCTACAAATCAAACGGATTGAGTGGATTAGATTGGAATCTGAACGATCATAAATAAAACTAATAAAGTGCCATCAACTTTTTTCGAATTCACAATTTCAAGAGCACTAGATACTGCCTAATAAATTGTCATAAGTAGTATGTTCTTTTATCTAATTTGCGAAGTGTTCTTCATATAACTTTTTTTTTAATCAAATTGTTTGATCATAATAACATTTGTTTACATTTGAGCAAACAATAGTGTGTAATTGTCCTTTTTACCTTTTTATCTTCATTTTATTTTGGTGGTTCCAGACCAATAGATAATCAATCTAAAACTATCAAGATCTCACTAAACTCTCCAATTATTTATTAAGAATAAGCAAACAAAGAACAAAAAGTTCAAGTAAAGAAAATTGATAAGATGGCACAAAGTTTTGTTTGGCCTAGAAATGCCTGCATCCACTAAAGAACAGAGCGTCAATTTTTATTGATTACCAAGAACAAGTCTTACAAGTCTAATATTGAAGATCAAGCTTTTGAATTGATCTATTCACAGCCTTTAAGGCTTTATATATTAATCTAGAGAATCCTAGAAAGATGTCTGTTCATCAGTTATGTTCTGGGTTTGTTGAACCAAACTTAGAACTTTCCCACTTTTGTAACTATTGTTAACAACCAATTGACTGTGTTTGACTCATGCGTAAAGTATGTGACTTGATTAAGTGATCAAAGCGATGATTGACTTATGTCTTTATGTCCTTAATGGTTTAAGTGATTGCATGTGACTAACATGTGTAACATTACTGTATTTAACCGACATGAGGTGTATGTCATCTTTAATACTTTAGCACAAAATTGACATGTCATCTTGCGGAGACTATCAAGTCATACAAGATAGAAAACACAAATTGACACTATGAGACCTCCTAAAAACTAGATTTAATCTTGCTATTATTCTCTTTATATCTTTTGCAAAATTACCTTTTGCAGATCCCTGCTAAGTTTAAGCTTAGCTTAAACATAGCACCAAGAACAACCTTACCTTTTGATGTTCCTTTTAAATACTTTAATATCTATTTCACTGCCTTCCAATGCTTGTTCACAAGATTAACTATAAATCTACTCATCATACTACCAATATATGAAATATTTGTCTTGATTAATATTATTGCATACATCAAACAACTAACTACACTTGCATAAAGTATATTCTCTATTTCAGTTTTATCAAATTTAGTTTTGGCACACTAAAGTTCAGATAATCTAAAATTGGCTAGTAGAGGTGTTTGGACTAGTTTTGAATTAGTCATTTCAAACTTGTCAAGAACTTTGTTGATGTAATCCTCTTGTGTCAGAAACAAACTATTAGCTTTCTATCCATGGTCAATTTCATTCCCAATATCTTCTTGGCTAACCTAAGATCTTTTATGTCAAATTCTCCTTTAAGCTGTTATTTTAAGGTTTTTATTTGATCCATGTTCTTACTTGCAATTAGCATATTATTTGCATATAAAACCAAACAAATCATTTCACAATAGATCAGCTTGAAGTAAACACATAAATCTAGACTACATCTCTAAAAGCTAAGCTTTATCATTAAGCTATTAAATCTCAAGTACCACTGCCTACGTAATTGCTTGAGACCATATAGTGATTTAAAAGACAAGCCCATTAAGCTCTCATAGGATCCATAAAACCTTCAGGTTGAGTCATTATGATGACCTCTTCTTGTAGTTCACCACACAAGAAAATAATTTTTACATCCATTTGTTCCAAATGCATTTTATTTACAACTGCAAGTGAAAAGATGATTCTGATAGAGGCATGCCTGACTATAAGAGAGAAAACTTTTGTAAAGTCTATACCCTCTGTTTGTGTAAAGCCTTTGATTATAATCTTAGCTTTAAACCTCTTTGGTTTCACACCTGGTATGCCTTATTTAATTCTATAGACCCATTTATAACCCATATCCTTCTTTTTCGTTGCTGGTTTTTCTACAAGCTCCCAATTACCATTCTTGTATGAAGATTCCATATCCTGTTGCATAGCTTTGTACCACTTATCTGCATTTTTACTTAAAATAACTTTCTCATCTTTTTAGAACTCATGAGTTGCTGTTAATGCATATGCAATTAAGAATACATATCCATACCTCTTAGGTGTCTTAATAACTCTCATTTGCCTATCTTTGACAAGTTAGTAATCCTATACATTTAATGGGTTATGTGAGCTTGAAAAACTAAAAGAGAGGAATTCGAGGAGCAATATGAATTTTGAGAAATTATCATTTGTATACCCTTAGTTTACTCCATTATCAAAAATACTACAACACTTTGAGGGTGTATCAATCGTCCACCCTAAGTTGACAAAATGTATCAGTTGACCACCAAACCGTTAGTTGCCATTTAAGTATGATGACGTCAGAAGGGTAATTTGGTCTTTTCATATGATACAAGTGATAATTTAAGGGTATACAAGTGATAAAAAGAGAATTTAAGGGTATACAAGTGATAATTTTCAAGGGTAAAATCATCAATTCACTATAATTTCGTTAACTTTCAAACGGTAACTAACGGTTTGGTGGTCGGCTGATACATTTTGTCAACCAAGGGTGGACAATTGATACACCCTCAAAGTGTTGTAGTATTTTTTATAACAGAGCAAATATAAGGTATATGAATGATAATTTCCCATGAATTTTTATAAGAGAGAATTTTATTAATTTTACCCTACTATTTTATTAGTTTGTAAAATAAAAAAAGTTGTTTATTGGTGTATGAAAACATTGACAAGAGAAATTAAGGGTATATTAAAAATTAAATAGGGAATTTTAAGAAATTTTAATAATTTCAAATTTTAGTATTTTATGCTTGAAAAAAAGATTTGATGAGATAAGGCTAAATAGCACACTTATTTATTATATTATTCCTCCTGTTATTACTGATTCAATTTCCTTAGCCGAATTTGTAATAAGGCTTTTAAGCTAATTTGGGTTATAACCCGGCGTAGCCCAACAAATTTCATTATTTGCTCATTGTACAATTTGAATTAACACCTTGAAACATATTTGATGAGAAATTGTGCACACTGTAAACCATCAAAATAAGATGTATAACTTAATTTGTGTGATAAAAATTAGTGACAAAGTTTACAAGGGTAAAACTTCTATGAGCCAAAATTACAAAGGTCAAAGC
>NW_006262201.1:3120446-3154864 GCF_000493195.1 Citrus x clementina
TGGCCCAGGAGTGAGACCGGTTCCGGGATGCTTGGGAGTTTAAAAAATTAATAATGTGTAACATTTTGATAAAAAAAATATTCGTAAATATTTTATCCTATTGATTACACGCATTAAAAATTTTAGTCCGAACTCCTACTTTTCGAACGCTATCTTATTAAAAAAAAATGTATAAACTATAAATTTTATAAAACGTATTACAAACGTTAAAATATCTATAAAAGAATGAAATTTAAGGCATGGACGAAAAAGGATTAGGCCTATTCCAATCTGGGAACCCAAAGAGCATGTCCAGGACGATAAGAGAACAATTTCTTTCTAATACAATAAATATATACAACAAAATTTTTCTTTCTTATAATAATAATTTTTTTTTTTGCAATTTTAACAGAATTTAATAGAAACTGCCTAGTTGTTTCCACATGGTTAAAACAATGTACAGATAGATAAAGATGTTACAGGGGGGGTGGGGAAGATAATTGGATCATAAATGAGCCATCTAATTCATACTTCATCCCTGACTAAAGAAGAAGCTTCCAAGCCATTTATAGGACTAAGCAACTAACATTTTATAGGACTCTATGCTATATAAAGCCCATTAATTGATCCAAACATAAATCTTACCGAAAACAGGGACTCAAATAAATTTACTGTTCTGTAAATTTCCTACTTTTGGTTTGCTTAACAGGGCAAAACTACTTTGCAACTGCGGTTTGGTACCCTTTTTTGTCTTTTTTTAAAGTCAACTATAATGGAGTCCTGTAATTTATTATAAAAACAAAAAAACTAAAAACTTTTAAATTTTCACATATTAGTCCTACACCTACAATTTACAATATATGTAGAGAAGCCAATGCATATTATAAGGGAGAAATAACTTGATCAAACCCGATCCCACTTGATTCGATCCAAAAAAAGAATTCGAATCAGATTATTTACTCAACCTAATTGGATAGTTATCTAGATTTCATTGGACCAAAAGAAAAGTTAAGTGAAAAAAAAAAACAAAACCTAATTCTAATTGATCCAACTCAATCTCACTATATTCTTCTCTTCACACACAACACAACAACAACAGCAGTCCCACCACACAATCACAGACATGCAGCAGCAGCAGCTGGCAACACACGAAACACAGATCGAAGGCCACTGACGGCACAACAGAAGGTAGATGCAAATACAGATGCAACTGGCAATCACTGACAATTGCGCGAAGCCATTGCAAGCCCGTGACTTTCCGACCGGATCTGTTGCACCATGACTGTTGTTGCCACTCGAATCACCAACCACCGCAACCGCTTCTATAGGATTCTCCGCCTCGCCAAGTTCCCCGAAGCTCCAACCCATATTTTTTCTAGTGTGTAATTTTTATTGGTAGAAGTCCATTGAGCAAAACTTTAAAAAATAATTGTATGATTCCTCAAAAATTATGTTAATTCTCCATATTTAGTGATTGTGGATGAAGTCAATCGGAAATGGAAGGCTTTTTATACAAAATAAGCTGCTAAAATGTTGAAGGATTTCTATAGGTACTGGTATAAATATAATTTGAACTTAATTTAATTATTCTCACGAGGTTGTGAGAAACATGGAAAACAAGAAAACTAGTTGCTGCCACCAGGCTTTGGACTTCTTTTGGGTGTTTTTGACACTTCAACGGTCTTCTTTTGGTTGTTTTTGGCTCACCAGTAGCTTGCTGCTTCTTCTCCAAATTTGCCTTTGCTTTTTTCATATTTAATGTGAATTGACCTCATATTTAATGTGAATTGACCTGACCCGATCTGATCTAATTTCACACCGATATTTTGATCCGGTCCAATCCAAACAGATCGGGTCAGATTTTAAATTCGGTTTGAGTTAGAATGACCTTTTTCTCAACCTGATCAACCTCAAATCTGATCGGATTGATACAAACCTTTTCAAATCCAATTTTATTCACCTTTAACATAAATTGCTAGAATTTAAAAAAAAAAAGTCTATTTCACTAACAAATTAAAATAAAAAAGAAATTGGTCATGGCCATGGTGCTGTTGTCCAACGGTGACCCATAAATCCAAAATGAATATAACATTAAAAAAATATTTTTGAATGGTCAGCATGACACAATTATTTTATTGATCATAGTCATGTCAATTAGGAATGACAAAATTTTGTTGAATATAATTATTATCCATC
This sequence comes from Citrus x clementina, assembly GCF_000493195.1. Classification (NCBI taxonomy): domain Eukaryota; kingdom Viridiplantae; phylum Streptophyta; class Magnoliopsida; order Sapindales; family Rutaceae; genus Citrus; species Citrus x clementina. The sequence continues at coordinate 3,122,622 of NW_006262201.1, forward strand.
CATGTGTAGGTATATAATTATCCAATATGAATATTGATATATTCATGGGTAAACATGGATATTTAATTTTATTATAAATCACTATGAATTTCATAATCTAAAAATTAATTAATGTGTTTTACATTAAAAAAAATTCTTATTTTTTTATTTCAGTTCCTAAAATGATTAATATTAAAAGGTAATTAAATTTTTTTCCTAATCTTATTTTTAATTAATTAAAAAAAATATTTTACATTAAAAAATATAGACAATCACTGGGTGTCAATTGCTTCTTCGCCTACAATGACATTATTAACTGAAAGGGGCCATGAAGGTTATCATTAGACGTGAATTTGAATGATCTACACAATGATAGTCTCAATACCATAAAATGGTGATATGTAGAGTTGCACACCCCTTCTAAAATAACTGCAACCACAACTACATCACAAAAACACAATGAGTTGCATTGCACTACCACTTTTTTTCAATTTAGAGACCGCCAACTTGGTTGTTAAAGGTGATGAACCTTGAAAAGTCGTCTAATCATGAGGTCTTGCTATAGGTGTTTACATTAGAAGGTGTATCTATCGACGACACATCCATTTATCCGGCAACATTGCCACCATTATATAGATTGGAGAATTTTGAATTTATATTATTTGTGTTTCTGTTCACTCACTTCTATTTCTTAGTGATGGTGTCGTCAATGTTGTCATCGACGGTGCAATAATTTTTAGCAATGTTATTTTGGATTTTCATTTAATTTACAAAACTTAAATACTAATTACAATATTCAATTTTAGTCTCATACACTTAAATATTAATAATATTCGAGTTCTTGGATGGATATCGGATAAATCAAATTCGGAAAATTTTGGATGGATATTATCCAATCTATTTGGATCAAATACTTAGGTATCCAACTTGAATGGATTGGTTTTCTCTTTTTATCTGTCAAGTTAATTAATAACTATATTGGTTTTGGTTTTAAAACTCCTAATATGATAACCCATTTTTTACACAATTAATTATTTAATTAATTATACTAATTGACTTATTTATTAATTGATAGACATGTGCTGAATTGCTATTTCTATAGTTGTCCATGTGCGATGTTAGCAAGAGAGAAAAAATAATAGAAAATACTTATTTTTAGTTTATTTGTACTAAAGAAATATTTAAATTATTTTCAAATAGAGTAATTGTTTAGAATTTTTTTTTAGCCTTCTCTCAGTTAAGTTAATGAAAGATCTTAATCATATGGATGTGTGCTAATGACTTATTTAAACTGTTGGGGTGGAGTAACAAATATCAATTTATGTAAGTGTGCAATTAAATTTACTTCTTTTATTTTAGGACAAAAACTCAGCCAAAAATACAAAACTCATTGCTAAAATAAACAAAAATGATTTTACAAATTCATAAACTAACACTTTATTATTATTAGTAATTTAAAATATTATTATTAGTATGTTAATTAAATATTATGTTACAAAAAATAAATAAAACATTAACTACATAGAATATCAAATTAAATTTATTTTCGTATTTTGTATATTTCATCTACTTGAGATATAAAATCTCTTGTTTGAAAAAGAAAAAAGTCATGGGGTTTGAACCCTACTCATATGGGTGGGAGGAAATTGGTTGCCGCGTTAAATTAAAAAATATCATATTTATATTTATCATCAATTATGGTTAGTAAATAATATACATAGTTTAACTATGTAATAAATTAGTTAATTTATTAATTAATAAGTAAATTTGTTAATTTAAATAAATATTAATAAATGCAAGAATAAGTCATTTAATTTGAAAACTAGTTCAATAGAGGAAAAAAAAATATTGTGGACTTATACGTCATAATTATAAAACTTTTGATTTTTCTTATTTTGCATGAACAAAAAGGGCTTTTAATGTTAATGGCCGAATAATCTCATCTAAGCCATTATACAACTTTTGCGTTAAATCCAACGGTGGATTTGAAAAAGACAAAAGAATGGGGTACCAAACCCCACGGATATAGTAGCTGGACCCAACAGCTTAACAGCTACTTTACTGAATAATCGTTTGAAAGAGCTTTTATTGTACATTTCCAGAAGTGCTCTCCTAACTCGAAAAAAATTGTATACACGTGTCCGATATAGTTTTACCAAAAGAAGCACTTCTAGATATTTTACATGTATTACCTCAGAAAATTCATTTTGAAGAACTGAGAGGAAATAAGATAAGACTAACAAGTGTCATCAATTTTTCTGGATTCATAATTTCAAGAGCAGTACTAGAAATACTAACTAATGGACTGTCATAAGCAGTACATTCTTTCACTTAATTTATGAACTGTTCTTCGTATAACTTTTTTTTTTTTTTGGTTACCCAACCAATTGTTCGCGCAAGATAACATTAGTTTATATCTAAGCAAATAATATGGTGTAATCTAAATTTGATTTCTAAAATAATATTCTATAAAATATAACATAATCAACAAAATACTCATGTGCAAATTACTCTAAATATAGCTTCATTACGAAAATGTATTGAAGTCATATTTTAGGTCAATTTGATCAATTAAAAAGGTACAATTATGTAACGTGTTAAATTTAAACTAAAATAATGTCGCATCATTAGTTAATCAAATTTCAAGTCACTTGAGATTGACAAGATTACAGTTAATTAATTTAGCAATTTTATTCAATGGTACCTACTGCCTTGGGAGTTGGGACCAAAAAGACATACCATATTTTATAATTCATATTTTATGATATCATTATTATAGCTCTCTTAGATTCCATAGAAGTTATATATGTTTGCAAGTTTCCCATACTCTGGTTCCGCTGCATTCAATATTAATCATCCACACAAAGGCTCAATTCACACAGGATACATAGGAAAATGAAGTTACAAAGAAAGCCCCTCTAATCTTATTACGGAAGTAAAAAAAGTTAAAATGGGATGCCAAACATATGAAATCATTATATTAAAATATTTTTATTAATATAACGAACAAATTGAAATCCCAATTAAAATTAAAACAATAAATATGACTCAAATAGTACAAACACTAAAAAAGACAAATCAAATTGTAATAGAAGAAACTCAAAATGCTATTACCATCTTGGACCTCTAAAACTGTCCAACATCAATAAGTTACAAGCTAAATGACTCATTTAATTGACAGCCATTCCAAGAAATGACAATGTTAATTTGTACCAAGTGAAAAATTAATATATAATAAGATAAATATTAAATTATATGTAATATAACTTACACCACTCACATGAACAGTGAGTGAACTTCTCACATCGCACACTTGAGTAATTATAAGTTGCATTATGTGTAACTTAAGTGAATCCATGTAATGATATAGTTGATGTAATGATTGACAAAGTATTGAGTGACGTTTAAGTCAAATAAAATAAGGGAAATTATCATTTTACTACCAAAGTTTTACTAACATATCATGTCAGTACCAAAGTTTGCCGAAAAATGTATTTTACTACCAAAGTTTTGTGCCGTTATCAATTTACTACAATTCCGTTAAGAAAAAGTTAATGTTTAACGAAAATTGAGTTGAAAATTGAGTTACCCCCAAGAGTTTGGTAGTAAAATGACAATTCCCTTAAAAATTCGGTAGTAAAATAATAATTCCCCTAAAATTTTGGCAGTAAAATGATAATTTATCTATCAAATTAATAGATAATTTTATTCTTACAACTGGAAATATCTTTGATGCCCTTATGACATCAGTAAATTTTGAACGTTGTTAACGAAATGATAGTGAATTGATAACGGCACAAAATTTTAGTAGTAAAATGTATTTTTCGACAAACCTTCGTACTGACATGATATGTCAATAAAACTTTAGTAGTAAAATGATAATATTCCATAAAATAATAATAGAAGAGACAAAAATTCGTGTGCGCTGTTGAGTAAACATAAAATTTGGGTTGGGGTCCTTGATGTGACTAATGTCCTTATCATGACTCCATTCCTTTGACGTATATTTTTTGTATCAGTTCTTGTCAAGGTCAAATAATAAGGAATCAAAATAGTTGGTTGGAGACGTTTCGCCATCAAATCATAAAGTGGGCAAATTTTGGATCTGTACTTTTTCAATTGCGCGTACGTGGCAACTGAAGAATAGTTAAAATGACATTCTTGGACCAGCAGCCTCCGCCAGGTTCCATCTTGGTGAGGGACGGCTCTGTCGTCCATTCCAAATTTTCAGCATCGTAAAAGTAATTTTCAAGCAGTCATTCAGTGAGAGCAGAGTTAAATTTGGATCTGTACTTTTTCAATTGCGCGTACGTGGCAACTGAAGAATAGTTAAAATGACATTCTTGGACCAGCAGCCTCCGCCAGGTTCCATCTTGGTGAGGGACGGCTCTGTCGTCCATTCCAAATTTTCAGCATCGTAAAAGTAATTTTCAAGCAGTCATTCAGTGAGAGAAGAGACAGACACGTTGTTGGGCGTGCATTTCGGAACCAATAAAATCCAAATGTCATGAATAATTAAAATATAAATAAAGAATTAAAAATTGTAAAAAAAAAAAACGAAAGACCTAAGCGTCATTTTCTGGTGTATGAAAGTCTCAAAATTTGTGAGAAAAAGAAAAAGAATTCACAACAGAAAGTGAAAAGAAATATGCAACTCCCTACAAAGTAAGTAATAAAAAAACATTTTCTCCCATTGAGTGTGAAACTTTTGTCTTTTGCCGTTAATATGAAAAAGGATCTCATGAAATGATGGTCGTCAGGTGGGTCATGACTTTTTATTTTTGTTGTTTTTATTATTTCTTTCTAGATTTCGTGGTGTTGAAATGAGCTAAAAATATGTTTGGTTACTGAGAAAATGAATGAGAAAACGATCGAAAAATAGTTTCAAATTTTATTCATTAACAACTTGTACATGAATGAATCCAAGCTACTATGCTACTATATTTATACTTGGATGATTGCATACGCGAATCTACTCACTAGATTTTTCTAGAAACTTCACAAACATACACACTAAGCTGGTAGCTATCAAGCCTGTTATAACAACCTTGCCAGGCCAATATAACTAACTTATGACTGATATGCTTAGCCGCCACTGAGATCATGAAGCTTATTCTGCATAGGAGCTGGCTAAGTTACAGATTCTGTAACTTACAGATCCAACTATAGCCGACTCCCATTGCCTGCATTTGACGGTTTATCTCTCTCCTCAGCACATCAGCACACGTGTGCTGCTTCCCATTGGGTGTGTACGTTACAGATTCTGTAACGTAGCATTCTCCATCTGCATATTCTGTAATCAGGCTTATCAATCATACGCTGCAAAGTGGATATCAACATCACCGGCACCATTATATCAACATCAACATCACGACACGTGGATATCAACATCAACATCACTAACACGTGGGGCCTATTTGTGGAAACGAAGAGTCTTGAGGAGGAATAAAATGATGATGATGATGACAATCATTTATTTATAAACATCAATATCAATATAAGAGTCCTTAAGTTATATGTAATTTACACACACTCATATAAATACTGGATGGTGTGGTAATTTAGTACTCGTTTATCTATATATTTATCTATCTATCTATCTATATATATAAAGTTGGGACTTGAGGAGGTGATGTGGCATCACCATTTCTTATCTTTGTATATTCTCTATTATCTAATAAATAGAGAATTTTTTTTTAGATTTGGCTTTTCATCTTCTCATAATTAATTTGATTGTTATTACACAATAAAAATTATATAAAGATTTTAATGAGGCATATTCTTTGTAACGAATATCAAAGGGGAGTGTTATGAATTTATTCAAATAAATATAGATGTTCATAACATATATCTCTTAGTCTCTCCACTATCTCCCATTAGCAACCTTTAGATTCCCTATAACTTCCACTATCTCACAAGGAATTATGATCCATAATTTTTCATTAATTTTATGGAGTAAGTATGTAACTATAAAAGGAGAGATCATCTTTTTGTTTTTTACACACACAATTGGAATGAATAAAATCATTCTATAATATATTCTCTTATTTTATTATTTATCTTGTGTTGCTTCTTTATTTGTATTGCTGGCTAATAGTTTTTTTATTTTTTATAAGGCTACCTCATCTTTAAAAAAAATCAATTCATATTTTTTATCAGTTTTATCAAGTGTAAAGTAAGAAAAAAAGATAATACTAAATTCTTTTTTCAAAACCGCGTGAAGCGCGGTTTTATTTTCTAGTATATATATAAAGCTGAGACTACAAGAGGTGATGTGGCACCACTATTTCTCATCTTTGTATATTTTATATTACCTAATAAATAGAGAAATTTTCTTTCAGATTTGTCTTTTCATCTTCTCATAATTAATTTGATTGTTATTATACAATAACAATTATGTAAAGGTTTTAATGAGGCATATTCTTTGCAATGAACATCCAAGGGGGAGTGTTATAAATTTATTAAAATAAATGTGGATGTTCATAACATATATCTCTTAGTCTCCCCACTATCTCCAATTAGCAACATTTAGCTTCCCTATAACTCCCACTATCTCACAAGGAATTATGATCCATAATTTTTCATTAATTTCATGGAGTCATTATGTAACTATAAAAGGAGAGCTCATCTTTTTGTTTTGTACACACACATTTGGAATGAATAAAATCACTCTATAATATATTCTCTCATTTTATTCTTTATCTTGCGTTTCTTCTTTATTTATATTGCTAGCTAATAGCTTTTTTTTTTTGTTTTTTGTTTTTGTTTAAACCACCCAGTTTCCGAAGACCGCATTGGATACTTCTATTGCATTCAACATTTCTAACTTTTATTGGTTGATATACGTGTGAATGATAACACAATCCTCTGAGATATTTTTTTAATTATTAATGTTTGTTAATCTTTAAGTGTATATTAGAAATTATTGATCCTTATGTTTTAACATATTTATGTTATTTTCCATAATATTACAAATGTTGTCGGAAGTTTATGTGGTGTGGGTGATATTGAGATCGTTGGAGCTAGTTGGAAAAAAAAAAGATATAAAAGTTCTAACAAATTAGCAAGTTGAATATAATTTGAAACTTATCAACAACTACAATAGGTATAAGATCCGTACACTTAACTATACACATTAATATATATATATATATATATAGATATATATATATAATTAACAAATAAATAATTAACTTTCATAAATAACATTAATTTTATAAGCCTGCCTCATCTTTAAAAAAAATTAATTCATATTTTTTATCAGTTTCATCAAGTGTAAAGTAAGAAAAAAGGATAATACTAAATTTTTTTTTCAAAGCCGCGTGAAGCGCGGTTCTATTTCGTAGTATATATATAAAGCTATGACTAGAAGAGGTAATATGGCATCACTATTTCTCATCTTCTTGTATTCTCTATTATCTAATAAATTGGTTGAGATTAAAAAAATTACATTAGAAAATATTAAAAATAAAAAAATAATTATTAGATTACAAAAGATTACATGTCTCTTCCTTTGTTCTATTTAAATTCAACAATATGTAACCATTAATAATAATTAATTATAAGTCTTGAAACATTTTTTTATTTTATTATGCCAACAATTAAACTTTAATGGCTTAAATACATCAATTAATTAATATAGAAATGAAGGTTCCTTCATCTTTCCTTAACAATGCAATTAGGGCCTAATTTTAATGCCACAATCTTATATTTAATTATGCAACCTTTTGTTTAGTGTCTTTTGGCTTATTCAAACTTTATAAACATTAAGTATTTAAAATTTGTTATGTTTGAGTTTTTTTATTATTTAACCAACATCTTCTTTAGAAATGTTCTTGTGTTTTTATTTTTTGACTTATTTGAATTTTTAGTATTGTGTGCTTCATGGAGTACTCTTTTCTTCATGAGTTGAACAATGATAAAGATAGTTGGACGATAAGGGTTAGACTTTGTAGGATGATGTGGGAGTCTATTAATACCAAGAAGAATGGAGAATTGATTAGTGTGAATATAATTATTATTGATGAAAAGGTTGTGTACACTTAACTATACACATTAATATATATTTTTAAAGTTAACAAAAAAAATAATTAACTTTCATAAATAACATTAATTTTATAAGGCTGCGTTATCTTTAAAAAAAATCAATTCATATTTTTTTATCAGTTTCATTAAGTGCGTGCAAAGTAAGAAAAAAAGATAATACTAAATTCTTTTTTAAAAGCCGCGCGAAGCACGGTTCTATTTCCTAGTCAATATATATAGTACAGGGTTTATCAATACATTTATTAAAAGTAAGAATTTATTAATTTGTTTTATATGTTTATTATAATGTACTAATATTTATAATAAAAATTTATTGAGATAACTTTAGAACAAGTCTAGGAGATTTCCCTATTGTCATAAATTTTGAAAAAAAAATCTATTCTATTTATAATGATAGAAAAAAATCTGCCTCGCTTAATTTTTTAAATTAAAAGAAAAATTTTAAGACTTAAATTTTGAGAGGAGGGTTTGCTGATGGGACACTAGTCCATTGGCTAAGCATGTATTAATTGAATAAACAACAGTATCTTCCCATGCACGTGACTCTCTTTCCGAATTAAAAATCAGTCTCCTTTCAACGCCAACTTTTATCTCTCTTTTTTTAAAAAAAAATCAAATTTCCACTTTTATTAATCGATTTGAATTACGGGACCCCGTCCTTTTACTTATTTGGCTTGTTCACATGGATTTGCTTTGATTTAATTGTTGTTTCTTTATTCGCCACGAATTTACGTGCACATTAATAATTTAATAATATTAAATTAAGAATTAAGAACTAAGTTTATATAATATTAAATTAAGAATTAAGAACTAACTTTATTAAACTGCACAGTTTAAAAATATATTTACATGTGGAAAAAAAATGAGAACATATGCACTAAAAAATAATTATATATGTATATAAATATGTCCATATGATTGGCGCCATTAAACTATGACTACAAAAAAAAAAATTCCAATATTCGCTTTACTTTCAAAATTAGCTCTAATCTTTAATTACATATCTTCGCATTCTCCATGCAAAATTTCTCGAATTTCTTTATTAAACTTCTCAAATTATCACCCAACGTGTTCAAAGGAATACGTTAAGTGACAATTTTAGGACATTGTGGAATTTTTATGTGATTTTGAGGGTTTGATAAAGATTTGCACTTTGTCTATTTGTGTGACGGGGAACATCTTGTTACTTTCCGACGTGGATTCCAAAATAATTTAACTCATAACCGTCAACGTGGGACCAATCAAAGGCAAAGTGCTGGCCGTTGAAGTCTCGCCATAACTTGCTAGTTGCTACACTTTTCACTGTTCTTTCTAAACACAAACGCAAAGTCCTTGTCTATTTAACATGTTCGTGTATGGAGTACCATCCACTAAACCTGTGTGGCATCGCTTGCACTTACCACAAGTAATTAATCAGACAATAAGGGGCACATTTGTGGAGTCCTGTCGATTTGGTCTCAGCTGTTGCTTTTCGCTTCTCTTTTACAGATATTGACTCTCTTGATTTCTCTTCAGTTGAACAAACACAATACACGTGATGCCGATTCCGAACTGCGAGTACTTCCATTGTCATACTAATGGGTATGGTTATTTTCCAATTCAGTCAATTTAATTGTGATATCATTTTCTTTTCTCTTATCTGTAAATGCCGATTCATACATGTGCTTAATTTTTCTCACTGTTAACTTGATCTTTTAGTATGGTAAGAGTGATTATTAACTCAGCTACGACTCATTGCTCGTGGAAGCCCAGAGCCGTTGGGTGTGGCGACTCGAGGCTCGGCGCCGTTGGGTGGAGAAATAAAGAGTGAAAATCGTGAGCTGCGGTGAGCTAGGTTGAAAGAAAAGGAGATCTAGCTAGGAGCTGCAAGATTTAATACACATATATAGAGTATTTGAACCGAAGGATCTGACACAACAATAACAAAATATTATAAAATAATACGATGTAACAGTGTTAATTCAAAAATTAACATTATTTTCTCATTAATTATTACACTGTACAGTTTCAACATTGATTTTCTTATAAGATCCCATATTTTATTAGAATAATACTATATGTAAGGAATTATCAACAAATTTTGTATAAAAGACAAAAGAAATTCTCATCTAGTAGTGTAATTTTTTCATCTTTTAGTAATGGGGTGCTATTTTTTATACATTTTTTTATACGCACATCGTTGTTGACTTTATTAAAGCGAAGGATAAATTAAAATATAGAAAAAAAAACATACATTTTAATATAGCGTTTGTTTTTTTGTATGAAACCTGAATTGGTCTAAATGTTATTTAAAATCTAAATTAGTCTAAATATAAACTCACGATGACATATTTACTTTTATGTTTTAATAGTTGAATATAAATGACATTTTATTTATTTCTATAAATAAAAAACATTTTCAACATAGCTATTTGGCATTTATGTCATAGTAAATCAAAACCAAAAAGGGGATTAGGTGCTATAGTTAAGAAAATAAATATATTCAATAGATAAAATTTTGGGATACAATATTTACTTTTCATTTAGACCTTTCTTTATTTGGATAAAAGTCACAAATATTAACTTTTTCTATTAAAATATAAACATCTAAAAATCAAACATAACTTATAAAAAACAAACAAGAAAATTTTGAAAAAGATATAAAAATAATAAAATTTCAGACTTCAAATGTTAACAAATAAACTCTTAGTCTTACTACATTAATATAAGGGAGAAAGGTATTATGTATAAGTCTTTCTCTCCCGCGGGCGCCGCAAGAATTTTCATACAAATTTAGGATTTCATACTAGTACGAAATCTCAAATCGGGACGAAAAATCATGCGAACACCCGTGGGTGAGAATACACACACGTGAATATTCAAGTGAATCTTCTAAGATTCTAGGAAGCAAATTATAACTCTGACCTGCTGTAGTTTTGTGATTTGCAGTGACCGAATTTTCCTTTCCTACGCTGTTGTTTTCGGGTTTCTCATTCCAGTTCTCGTCAATGTTATCGCTGCCAATGCTGAAGGCACAAACGAGCCCTTGTTGGAAAAGCATGGCATAAATATGTGGTTTTTTCTTGTGGGAATAGGAGGGTACTGCGTTGCACTTAATGCTGACATCAAATCCCGAATCCATCAAGCAAATTCGTCCGTTGCTGCTGCTGATACAAATACCCCAATTCATCAAACAAATTCTTTCAACATCTGCAGCCTTATAGCTGTCGTCTTCGGATCACTTTCTACAATCTCACTGGTGTCCATCCTTGTTCCACGCGTGATTGGTTATGTCATTTTAGGCATTGCTTGGATCTTCGCAGCTGTTTTTATTGCTGTCTATGAAGATGGCAGATTGATCATGGATCCTGGTCGTTTGATTTACAACAAATTCATCAAGCCGGTTTTCACCAAGACTAGGAATTGGTTCAACGAAGCAACAACATCCTTCCCTTTCTGCCCCTCCATAAAGCAGCCAAAAGCAGCATCAAATGCTTAGTCTGCATTTAAGTTTTAACCTGAAGTCTTTGTCTTCGCTAAAAGTTAATGTGCTACATTTTAATTACCGCAGCCACTTAATTAATCAAACTAATTAATAATCTCTTCCCCACCCGGAAGACCAAGAGTTTCAGTTGAGTTATGAGTCAAATTGTCAATGGTTATATTTGGTCAATTGTATATTGTCACGTGTAGGGATATATGTCGAGGGATGTAATGGATGCATGTTTAAGATATCTACTCTTTGATGAAAAAAGCCTAGTAGAAAAGTAATCAATATGCTGCTATTTGTTTGTATAAATTTCGTATTTCCAATTAATTAGCTTAAGTTTTATAACAGTCTATTTTCTTCTAATTCTTTAAAGGTTAATTATTCATATCTTTGAAGTTTCAGTTTCCAATTTAATGCATTTTGGATTAAAATCAATGATTGGCATAGAAAATTTTTATCGCCCGTAAATTTGCGGGCGGTGATGAGTAGTAAAAACTCCACAATGAGAAGAAGAAAATAAAAATTGAATTTTTTTTTTTGGGAGTGAGCAATTATTGTTTAGAAGAAGGGCATTTTTATGCAACAATTAATCTTACAATATTAATTAATGGAGTTTACTCAAAGAGGGGTGCTAGTAGTACTATTCTCACTCAAATACAAAAATAAAAATCAATACATTTAATATTATATTTTTTTATCTATACACCTTTTCAATTAAGATATTTAGTTTAATCTCACGATTCAAATCAATTTATTGAAATAAATCCTCATGAGTCACAACTTGCCTTTTTATCCTTTGATTTTCTGTCTTCGCAATGGTCGGTAGAGACTCTATCATATGAGTTCATAATTTCAATTTTGCATGATTTATAAATTTTTTTCCATTTAATTTGCTTGTATTTTACAGAAGTTACAAGCCAAATAAGTTAAATTACCCACTTTGGTTATTTGTAGCATGTGAAGCAAATAATAATGATGGTCCTAATCATGGTCCCACACGCCACATCTGACTTAAAGTCAAAAGTTGCGGCTTTCTTTCTCCAAAACTTCTCTATGCTTTCTAATGCTCAAAGCTTTGCACTCTCCTGCTACTTAATTGGCTATTACGAGCAAAGAAGAGACGCTCAAAATAAGAAGAAAAAGCTCCTTTACCCCACCACCTTTATCTCCCCGCAAATTAGGAATTGGAAATTTTTAATCTGTAATTTTTCCAAGATTTGAAAATTTAATTGAAGAACGCCGATATTACTGAAAAAAAAAAATTCACAAAACGTTAATAAAATGAATTATAATGACATATATTTTAAAAGAAAACGATAAAATAATAAATTAACACGATAATATACCACATAATTTTATATTTTATATTATTAAAATTTTATATTTTATATTATTAATTTTTAGTCTCTTTAACATTTTTCTTAACTTAGAAAAGAAGGATGCAACCGCTGAAATAAAACAGAGTTTGTGTTTGGTAAACGAGAAAGTTAAAATGAAAGAGAAAGAAAATGTTGATAAACTGGAAACTATATTCTTATATTTTAATCAATCAACGTATTTACACACTTATATAACAGGTATCAATTCTTTGTTAACTAAGTTGTTACACATGCACGTAGTAGCTCTTGTAACCAAAATAACAGATAGAGCCACGTCAGCTAGCTAGCTATAACAAACTGAGCCAGGGAGCTAATCTGTTACAGCACAACACACATTAACAATCATGTGCTCACTTCCTCTGTTTCATCACAATTAATCAGATTCACTAACATCCCCTCTTAAACTAAAGTTCCTTCATTCTTCCGTCATAACTTTCTTTCTCTGCTGATGTTACTGCTTCACTCATTTTCAGTTTCACTAACATCCCCTCTGAAACGAAAATGCTTGGGTTGAACATTTAGTTTGCTGTGTAAGTAATGAAACTGATTGAAAGTAAGGGCCTTGGTTAAGACATCTGCTGTTTGATCTTCACTGGGCACAAAACAAACATCGATTTCTTTTGATGCCACCTTATCCCTGACGAAGTGAATGTCCAGCTCAACATGCTTTGTTTTAGCATGATAGACTGGATTATAGGCTAAGGCAATAGCACTCTGATTGTCACACCACATAAGTGGTGTTGTGCTTAGCTGAACCTGCAACTCAGCAAGTAAATACTTGATCCAAACAACTTCTGAAGCAGCATGAGCTAGAGCTCTATATTCAGCTTCTGCACTTGACCGTGATACAACTGACTGTTTCTTGGAAGACCATGACACCAAGTTTGGACCCAAAAACACAGCAAAACCAGCCACTGACTTCCTATCATCACGATCACCAGCCCAATCAGAGTCTGAAAAACAGTTTATTTGCAGAGCTCCACAATTGTAAAATTGAAGTCCAAAATGAATTGTGCCTTTAAGATATCTTAATAATCGTTTGCAAGCCTCCCAATGGGAAGATTTTGGACAAGACAAAAATTGACTGAGCTTATTGACACTGAATGAAATTTCTGGCCTGGTGAGTGTAACATACTGTAATGCCCCAATGATGCTTCTATATTGAGAAACATTTGCAATGTCAGTGCCTGAGGCTTTAGTGAGAAACTGACCTGTAGACATAGGTGTTGACACTGGACTGCAGTGTGTCAGATCATGTTTCAGCAAAATGTCTGCAATGTATTTAGCCTGTGAAAGATGAATACCATTATGAAGCTTGGAGACTTCAATGCCTAAGAAATAGCTAAGTTCCCCAAGATCTTTCAATGCAAAAGTGTGCTGCATATCTTGAATTACTTGTTGAACTCTAGCTGAGTTAGAACCAGTGATGATGATATCATCAACATATACCAATACTAGGAGTAAGTGACCATTCTCTCTTTTGTAAAAAAGAGAATTATCTGACTTTGAATGCTGGAAATTCCACTGAGAAGTCATGGCTGTTTTGAATCTGGCAAACCAAGCTCTTGGAGCCTGCTTTAATCCATAGATAGCTTTCCTGAGTTTGCATATGTGCTGAGGCTTTTGAGAATTAACAAAACCCTCTGGCTGTGCCATATAAACTTCCTCATCAAGAATTCCATTTAGAAATGCATTGTTCACATCGATCTGTCTGAGGATCCAATTGTTCATGACTGCAATGCTCAAAACAACTCTGACAGTAGAAGCTTTAACCACTGGGCTGAAGGTCTCAGTGTAATCAATACCATGGACTTGATGAAATCCTTTTGCAACCAGTTGTGCTTTCTGCTTCAAAATGGACCCATCAGGATTATATTTTATTCTGAATACCCATTTATTGCCCACCACTTTGACAGGGGCTTTAGGTAACACCAACTCCCAGGTATGATTAGCTTGGAGAGCCTGAAACTCTTCTTGCATGGCTTTTAACCATTTCGGATCAGTGAGAGCTTGAGAAACAGATGTAGGTTCAGAGGGTTGAGCTAGAAGTGCTAAGAGATAAGCTTTTGGTTTAAAAATGCCATTTTTAGATCTTGTGACCATGGAGTGGCCAATAGAGGATGATGCAGGAAGAATGTGAGGTGGTGAATTTCTTAAGGTATGACTTGAAGAATGGGGGGAAGGATCTGAAGTATGATTTGAAGTATTTGTGGTAGAATCTGATAGCAGATATGAGTGTTGAGAAAATACCTGAGGAGATGGTAAGACTGGAGCTGCAGAGTCATATGTTGAAGTAGCTGCTAAAGGAGTTTGAAGATGAATAACAGAAGGATTTTCAGAGTCTGACTGAAGGACAGAATCTGTTTGAGAAGACATGGAGACTGAGGAAAAATCAAGATCAGGGACATAAGGAAATGATTTTTCATCAAAGACTACATGATTAGAAATGTATGTCCTCCCAGATGAATGCAGACACAAATAGCCTTTATGGTTAGTACTGTACCCAAGAAAAATACACCTGCTAGTTCTGAATTCAAGTTTGTGTCTGTTGTAAGGTCTTAGGTATGGAAAACATGCACAACCAAAAATTCTAAGAGTAGAATAATCTGGTTTTTAGTGAAAAAGCTTTTGATAAGGTGAGATATTGTTCAAGACTGGTGTGGGAAGTCTGTTTATTAGGTAAACAGCAGTTTGGAAGGCATTCCACCAGAATTTTAAAGGAAGGTGTGCTTGGGCTAGCAAGGTAAGGCCAATATCAATAATATGTCTATGTTTCCTCTCAATCTTTCCATTTTGATGATGAATATGAGGGCAAGGATGCCTAAAATGAATTCCTGAGGTACTGAGTAAAGAAGAGAATGATCTAAATTCCCCACCTCAGTCAGTTTGAACCACTTTGATACTCTTTTGAAGCTGTTTTTCAATGAAGGTTTTGAACTTGGCAAATACTGTGAGAGCATCAGACTTTGAGCTTAATGGAAAGATCCAAGTGAAACGGCTAAAATCATCTAAGATGGACAGGTAATAGACATAACCTTGAGTGGAAGTGACATGGGAAGGACCCCAAAGATCTGCATAAAGCAGCTGTAATGGTTCTATAGTTTTAGTTTGGACAGAATTAAAATGCAACATATGATTCTTTCCAAATTGACAAGCATCACAGAATTGTAAGTTCTGAATTTTATTGAAACTGCCAAACTGGGTACGTGTACTGAGGATTGTTTTTAAAATATGAGCAGCAGGGTGCCCTAATCTTCTATGAAGAAGATTTACATCAACAGGTTTTGTTGCTATAGCTGACAAACAAGAATTTTTATTTCCCTGAGGAAGACAAGCAAAAAGAGAATGAAACTGATTCTGATTAAAAGGAATTGTATTGACAGCAGCAGACTGAGAATGAGAGGTTGGACTTTGAACTTTATAGAGACCCCCTTTAGCAACTCCTTCAAGCAATATGATCCCTGTGCTCCTGGCCTGAACAAAACAACAGGTGCCAACAAATTCAAGAGTAACATTATTGTCAGCAAGCAACTTAGAAACACTAAGTAAGTTCTTAGTGATTTTAGGGACATGTAAAACATGATTAAGAAGTAATAATTCAGCAGTGTTTGTAGTAAGCTTCACTGATCCAACATGATTAATAAGCAAAGCATTTCCATCACCAACATATAGCTGTTCATTACCAACATACACTTTAGGATTAACAAGATTACATAGATCATTTGTGATATGGTTGGTTGCTCCACTGTCAATATACCAAGAGGGATCTTCAGCAACCTCAGGATTGGCAGCACAAGTTGCTTGAGGTGATGGTCCTGAGGTACTAGGCACACCGTTTGGAAAATTTCCAGAGTAATATGGAGAGGAGTTATGAGCAAAGCTAGGAGCTGGAATTCCATGAAAGTATCCAGGAGCAAGCATATTGAAACCAGATGTGTAATTAGAAGGAGTATACCCAGGTAGAAAACCAGGATCTGAGTAAGCCATATTGGCTTGATAAGGAACTCCTCTGGGCATATAACCATTTCCAAAATTATGTCCAGAAAAATTTGGCCCTCTGCCAAAATTATTAAAAGGCTTGTTACCAAATTGTCCTCTAAAATTCCTTCTGCCAAAATTCTTCTGAGGAACAAATGAAGGATTGAACCTATTTTTGCATCTATTTGTTCCATGACCAGGAATGAAGCATATTTGACAAACAAGATCAGAAAAATTTCTTCCACCAGCAAACTTAGATCCTCCATTATTGTTAAAACCTCCATTATAACCACCAAAATTTGAACTATTATTATCATTTCCAAAATTACCTCCAGAATTCTTCTGAAATCTATTATTATTTTTGCCAGAATATGATCCTTTTTTAGCTACATTTGCAGACATATGATGCATGATATCATTAGCAATTTTTCCTTTCTTTTGATCGATTCTAGTTTCATGATTCAGAAGTAGTGAGTACAAATCATCTACAGTAATAGTTCCTTCTCTAGCTAAAACTGTTGTTATCAAAGACTCATAATCAGAAGAATCGAGACCAGTCAACACATGCATAATAAAATCACCTAGCTCAACTGGTTTCCCTGCTAAGGCTAAAGTATCTGCTATACGTTTGATTTTAGAAAAATATTCAGCCATAGTCATAGATCCTTTTTTAATTGTCTGGATCTGCATTCTAAGAGTTTGAATTCGTGCTTGAGACTGAGAAATGAACATACAGTTAAGTGATTCCCAGAGTTGCTTTGAAGTTGCACAATCAATCACAGTTGATAGTAAGCTCTGCTGAATGGACGACATCATCCAACTCAAGAGGAGTTGATCTGTCTTCATCCAAGCAATAAACTCAGGATTTTCTGATCGTGATTCATCAGAGGTTGAAGCTTCACCAATGCTAGGAAACGAGATAAACTTCTCTGGACATTTCATATCGCCATTAATAAAACCTTCTAAACCATTTCCTTTAATTGAAGCCAGAACTTGTGTTCTCCACAGAATAAAATTGTTTTGATCTAACTTGATTGGTGTGACAAAGCTATAGGACGAATTTGATTGAGTGATGCTTGCCATTGTTGGCTCTGATACCATGAAATAAAACAGAGTTTGTGTTTGGTAAACGAGAAAGTTAAAATGAAAGAGAAAGAAAATGTTGATAAACTGGAAACTATATTCTTATATTTTAATCAATCAATGTATTTACACACTTATATAACAGGTATCAATTCTTTGTTAACTAAGTTGTTACACATGCATGTAGTAGCTCTTGTAACCAAAATAACAGATAGAGCCACGTCAGCTAGCTAGCTATAACAAACTGAGCCAGGGAGCTAATCTGTTACAGCACAACACACATTAACAATCATGTGCTCACTTCCTCTGTTTCATCACAATTAATCAGATTCACTAACAACCGCTCTTTAGATTCTTCTTTGTGAGATCCATGCATCTGTCATGAATAGAGGTGGAGCCAGCAAAATGAGTCATAGGGGTCAGTATTATCTTCATTGTGTTGGAAAAATAAAATTGAAAAAGTTACAAACTAACCTAGGGTTAAAAGAGAACATATAAAGTAAAACAAGTATTAAAAAAAGGAAAATGCTTAACATCGGGAAGGATGAGAGAATCTGAGATAAACGGCAACTTGTGATGTCGTTTCGCGCGTGTTCTCTTAGCCCCACCCCCACGTTACTTTAAGCATTTTTTTTTAACTTAACTTTTGCAAAAGGCATTACTTTAAGCATTTTTTTAACTTAACCAAATAATTAATTACCAAAATAATTCCCAACAAAATAATTATCAAATAATTAATTACTAATAAAATTACCAACAACATAATTACCAAATTAAGAAATTACCAAATAATTACCAAGAAATTTCTGGAGTGATTTGCAGTCAGAGGAGAGAGTGCTGGAGGAAGGAGTGGAGTGTGCTGAGGGAGGGAGGGAGAGACGATGCTATGATGAAGAAGGGAGAGAGAGTGCTAAAGGAAGGAGTGGAGTGATATGCATTCACGTTTTGCTTAGTCTCATGAATGAGCAAAAATAAGTTATGGTGCGTTTACTTATCAGTAATCGAGAATGGACTGAAATGAGATGGAATGAGAATGAAAAATGAGAATCAGAATAAGTTATTTAAAATTGAATTCCATAATAATAAAAAATAACAATTATTAAAAAATTATTGTTAATAATAATAATAATCATCATCATAATAATCATAACAACAACAACAACAACAACAATAATAATAATAATAAATTTTCCTCTTTTGTTTTTTTCTTCTTTTATCTTCTTCTTCTTCTTCTTCTCTTTTTTCTTTCTCTCTCTTCTGCAATTTCTTCGTTACTTCTCTCCATCGTCAATTTCATCTTCTTCATCAACAACATCATCATCACAATTATCTTCTTCTTCCTCCTATTAATTTTGTTTCTTCTTCTTCATCAACATCAAAATTTAGTTTCATCTTCTGTCTTGTATAATTAAAAGCCAAGCACCCCTTTGACTTGGAATCAAAAAAATCGAAATCAATACAGGTGCTGTTCTTAATATTTTTTGGGTTTTTTAGAACAAAAAAAATAGGGGAAACAAACTTGAAATAATGGAGAGATCCAGACGAAGTGACCAACTGGACTGGTGGTGTCTGTCGTGACAAGCTGAAGAGAGAGAGGTGGCTGTTGGTAACGATGCCGTTGACGAGAGAGAGTGCCGATGATGCCGATGAAATTGAGGGGAGGGAGAAGATACAGGAGTTTCTGGTGCTGGAGAGATGAGTCCTCTTTTATTTTTTTAATAAAGTAACGTGGAGGGTGGGGCCAAGAGAACACGCACAAAACGGCAGCACAAGCTGTCATTTCTCTCAGGTTTCTCTCAGTCTTCCCAACGTTTAGCACTACTCGTTAGATAAACTGAGTCAATAAGGGTAACTTTTCGAATGAAAAGGAGTGTCAAAATAAATTATTATAATTGTTAAATAATGTACGGTTTTTGCAAGGATTTTGGAGGGGTGGCAAAGCTCAACGAAAAAATTAAGTAGTCAAAGTTTATGAAGAGGAAGCCCAGTAAAACCCAAACTTTCAATCTCATTAGTACAATAGACTAGCGCGACAAGGCCCACAGTCATACGCCTCATAATGAAGGAGACTTGAGACCATATTTCTTTTACGTTTGATTTTGAAGAGCAGGTATTTTGACATCCCTCAAAATTTCTCTTAAAATCCCTTTTCATTAAAGTTAATTAAATAATCTTACACAAATTAATTCAATTTTTGTTTTGAATAAAAATTTAATTAAATATTCAGATAAATTATTCTTTTAAGTTTTAACAATTGTTTTACACCCACTATGTTTCAAAATTTATATCTATATTTTAAGTTTTAATTAAAAATAATTTTTGAGAAAATTACAATAGTTTAGAATTATGAAAATATAAATATATAGTAAGAAGAAAATATTGAGATAAATTTGATAATATATAATTTGTATGTAATTTAAAAAAGAAATATTATTAGGATAAAATTTATAGGAAGTGGTTAATGTTAATATATGGATTTATATTTTAGGAGGTATGTTATGAATAATTTCAAAAGTGGCGTTATTAAAGATTTTAGAAGCATATTCAATGCTCAACTCTACTCTATTTTAAAATATGAGCCTTTTTTTTCATTTAATATGAAATTCGAATATACTTGAATTGACATAGAATTAATTCAGGCCTCATTGGTGTCATTATTTTGGACTAGAAACTAAGGCAATTTTATCTCATAATTATTTAATAAAAAATATAATATTTTTATTATTTTTTCAAAATTAATATTTTCAAAAGTCATCATACACAATCATGTTTTATTTTATAGTCAATTTTTTTTTACAATACCATTATACCAGAAAGAGATTAAGTCATGTGTTTCAAAAAGAAAAAAAACTTTGCATTGCTATGATAAGTTAATTTGTAAAGTAAACATACACATAGAAATGGTTTTTTCTTCTTCTTTTTTCCCTTTTTGACAAAGTGATATACCTAAGATAAGTAACTAAAGTCATATAAATATATTACAAAGTCTACCAAGAATTTAGATACATACACTTATAATCTAGTCCGAAGATCTAGAGAGCATAACTAACAAATCTCCACTGATTGGTTAAGATGAACTCCCACTAATATATTGGAAGATATATCTATTCAAAAAAAAAAAATACCATACCAAATGAAACATGTATACAAGATAACACAATAATACCATACCACTTATTTATATTACACAACGTCACATTTGTAATATTTCACGTCATATGACTCACCTTAATTAACTCATAGCTAATAAGAAATTAACTATTACAATTAGGTTTTCCCGTAAGACATTAATTAGACTTGAATCCCGGATAGATAGCAATAGCAGCTTCTGTAACAGAGAACACGGCTAATCGGCTTTCTTCTTAAATTATGATTGCTGTGATGCAAATTGACTAATCATGATACGAAGATTATGTTATTTCATATGTAGAACAACTATACATCAAAAGGTTGGGGATGATGGTTTACACCCCCTTGAAGTTGGGTAAAAATGCACATTACTCTGGTTCAGGTACTTTGTTTTGATGAGAAA
This sequence comes from Citrus x clementina, assembly GCF_000493195.1. Lineage (NCBI taxonomy): Eukaryota > Viridiplantae > Streptophyta > Magnoliopsida > Sapindales > Rutaceae > Citrus > Citrus x clementina. The sequence goes on from NW_006262201.1 coordinate 3,144,088, forward strand.
GAAATTTAGCAAAATGACAAATATCCCATCAAATAAAAAATAAATAAATCTGTATTAGCACTTGTTTCAAGATGAAAAATGGAAGAAAAAGGGAAAACTAAGAGAAGAAAAGAATTGTTTGTTCATAATAAAACGGATGAGATTTATTAGAATATGCATGAAAGTTCATGCGGCAAATCATTACAAAGCAGAATTTATTTGCCAATACACACGTAGATATCCTTGAAAATAATTTTATTCTGAAATTTTACGTTAAATTCACAAGTAATCCACAGGGACACTTCAAAATTCCCAAAAATAAAATTTAATCACCAATTTTCTTCGGCACTCTAGACGAAAGTGGTGGAATGCTTTGTTCATTTCTAAAGAAATTGTGAGGATCAACCGTAGTCTTCACATGAACCAACCTATCAAAGTTGTTCCTGAAATATTTTTTGCCCCAAATGCTATCTTTTTTGTAGCTTGTGTATCCTTGGTTATTTGTTCCGCTGTCAAGATCCCTGTAGTTGAGATATGCTTCTCGAGGATTTTTTGAAACGTATGGAGTCATGTAACCGTACAATTTTCTGATCCAATTGATGTACCTTTGAGATGCTCCATCTTCTCCCCAAGCGACTACGTACAGAATTTTGTATATGTTACCCGCTCTATGAGGGAACGGAATTTCAGACTCTGAAATCTCATTCATTTTCCCACCATAAGGGATCAGCGCAATAAAAGCGCTTAATTTGTCCCTCTTCTTCAGCAAACCTATCATATATACCTTCAAAGGCGCTTTCAGGGATAGGCTGCTTAACATAGTCCGATTTTGCCTTGAAAAACCCTTTGCTGCTAGATGAATTCCTGTCAAGCAATAAATGCAACGGCTCTTCCTTTTGGAATCCGGCAAGAGAGTGGGCTGATTCAATCCAGTTCATTTCTGTGCAGTCTTCCTTCTTCAAACCAAGCTCTGGGAAGCTCTCCTGCATCAATGGAAGGAGTCTATCAATCCCACCTAGAAACAACGAACTGAATGCAGCGACCATTGTTGAATTCGCTCTGATTAAGACGACGTCGATAAATAAACCTTCATGAAGCTTATTTGCAATGTACTGCCATTCGTTAACAATCTTCGTTGCATTTTGTTTCATGGTTCTTATAACGGTGAATAGAGTCACAGTTGATGGAACAGTGACTAGTCTGACTTTCCATGCAACGACTCCAAAGCTGGCTCCTCCACCGCCTCGAATAGACCAAAATAGATCTTCACCCATTGATTTTCGATCAAGTAATCTACCTTCGGCGTCAATTAAGTGTGCATCAACAACATGATCAGCAGCAAGGCCAAATTTACGCATCATGAAACCATACCCTCCGCCGCTAAAATGTCCACCAACCCCAACAGTAGGGCAAACTCCGGCTGGAAAACCAAGATTTTTACTTCTCTTAGCAATTCGGTAATAAAGTTGACCAAGAGTGGCACCAGATTGACCACATTCGATTTTCCTGGATGATTCATACACTTATGTTCAATATATTTTATGATGATTCAGAGGTAGCAACAGGAAAATCCTGACACGGATAACATTTAAAATTATATGGTGTATATATTAATTGCTTGTTGGCAAATTAAAGAATATGTCAAGTTCGCTGAAGGTTCCGTTTTTTAAATTTCGTAGGTATTCAGATTTCCGAGTAGATCGAAGAGCCTATCACTTCGCTAACCTCAGGATTAGTCATTACCTGAGATGAATTTATTTTTTATTTCGTAATTCATATAGGGTCTAGTTCAGTTAGAAACTTTTTAGTTAACAAATATGTTTTTATGTTGTATGACCTTAAACTTTGATTTGGATACAATGTTTTTGACAACTTTTTTTTGGATCTTGCCGCACAACATAACGCGCATCATATTCAATTGCCAAAAGGTATATTTTTTTCTCCGTTCTCCAGCACCCCCCCCCCCCCCCCCCCTTCTCCGTAGCCTCATTGAAAGTATTCTCCCTGAATGCTATCAGAAGATTTGCTTGCCTATGTAATTAATATATATGTTATTTGTGTGTCTCTATTTGACAAACTCTCTCTTCTTCCCTTCTTACTTTTACATTTTTTTATCTTTATTTTTAATAATGATACAGTCAAACAATATCCTAATTATATATTTCAAATGAGGTGACATTAAACTATTATATGGTAAAAATAATAGTAGTAATAATTAATTTTTAATAAATGTAAGGACATAAAAAATTTCCAAGTGGCAAGAGTTCTCAAGAATTTTTTCCATTCAAAAAGGGTATAGGGATAATTTTTTAACCAATTTGTTATTTGGGAAAGGGATCAGGATAATTAAATACCCAATATCTTATTCGGGGAAAGAATTGAGATTCCTTGAAATCCTCATCCCACCTCATGTTCTCTTTTTTGTTTTTTATTTGGGGATTGAGTACTCTCGAGCATCCTCTTTTATTATTCAGGGTTCCTCATCCCCTTCTCGCAAACAATTATGACAGGGACGGGGAGGGTACGAGATTATTAGGGATAGGTACAGATTTGTCGATCCCCTCCCCTACCAATTGTCATCAATAGTGTGTGTGCACAAAAAATAGCAATCCATCACTAGAAGTGTAGAAGACAAAAAAATGAAAAGAAAAAACTACACAACCAAAAAAAAAAAAAAGCAGTTCATTACAAGAATTTTTTTTCTTTTTACTCTTGCTCTTTTTTGTGCTATTTTTGGTACAAATAGTATTATTCACTAATAATGTAAGTTATAAAATTAACCATCCAATAAATAAATATCTTAATAAAAATAAATAAATAAATATCATATTAAAACTTATGATGAAAATATTAAGATAGCAATCTGTGTCTAGTGTATTCTTTTTTCATTTTTTTTCTCAATAATGTGAAAATAACATTATTGATTGAATGAAGTCACAAAATAAAAATACTGAATTTAACATAGCTCTTTCATCTCCGTTCATTATTAATATAGATCTTAGAAGAGGAGACAAGAAAAATGAAAAAAAAAATATAGAAGAAAAATTTTGTCAACAAAAATCAATTCCAATTAATCTAGATCAATTTTTTCACAGGTACAAGAAACCTAATCCCTTCATGATGACACGAATGAACTATCTAAGAAATTGATGAATAAAGTTTCTTACTCTGTTTCTTTTTCGAGATGTCTTGTTACGCTAGTCATTCGAGCGTGATTTAAAGCTGCGGGGTTTTTATCGGTAAAATCCTTACTGTTTGTTGAAAGAGGCTAGAAAGGCAGAATTTTTAAAATATGCTTCACTTATGTCCTTCTTAATTGCACATCTTTGTTGCTCAGGTCCTTGACCATGTCTGACCATTGGATATAACAATCAACAGCGTGGAGGCATTTTCAGCCATACCATTTTGCCGACCCAAGCGATTAAAATTTGTTTTCTATAACTTGGATTATATAGTACAATTTAGACGAAAAAAAAAAAACAAAGAAAATTGTTAAATGGAAACGGCGATTGCGATATCTTGCTCCGTTGTCCCAATTCGCTGCTTCGTTGATCAAGAACCAATTCGCTCAAATGGCGTGGGAAGAAGACGTAAGCTTGTCGCCGCTTAGTGTCATCAGGTTTAATTTGTTTTATTTCTTGTGGTTGGCATCTGATGTGGAGCTATTTCTATTTGTGTATTTGCAGCTTGTTTGTGAGTATCTATCTGGACCGAATTTCATGTTTTGGCTTTGACTGCTTTTTCGGATATTGATTGTTATTTTCTTTTCTTAATCTCCCAAAGCATATTATTGGTTGGTTACTCTTACAAACCCAGTCTCAAAATTGGATGGTCTGGCTGGTGCTAATCGATTGCAATATTTTTTGGCTTCTTATTTTAATAGAAGGAGATTAATTGGCAACCTGCAAGTAATAAGACATAGACTGAAACTTTTTCTATCGAAAGAAAATTGCTCTTGGAGAACTTTATTGTTTACTTTTGTCTCGTGAATATTGAATCCAAATGCCTCATCCTCCAATCATGGAATTGTGTACCAACTGTAATCCAAACTGGTGTTTTTCTTGATGGTAGATAATCTATTTGATTGTCTTATCTACTTAACTTTCTTAACCATGACTTGTTGAAATTAAGATAAAAAATCCACCTTGACTATTAACCAGATATTTGGTCAAAGAAGATTCTTAGATGCAAATTTTTGGCTGCTGCTGCTACGTATAGGTTTCGTCTTCTCTACCATAGAGAAGATATTTAAAAAATTTCCCTGATCCTTCAATTTTCTTATGCTACATACCCTGTTAGTACTCATGCCTGTGATCAGTTACTATATTATGGGGCCATTTTCGTTCTTCTGACTGCTATAAAGGATCTCTTGACATGAATTTTAAATAAACTAGGAGTCAGATCTTATTAAACAACAGTACAAATAAAATTTATAATACAATATTGTCTAGTTATTAGCTATTCGGGACACTTCAAGATACCCAAAAGTAATATTTAATCACCATCGTTTTTATTCCTCCGAGATGTATGTGGTGGAATACTCTGTTCATTTCTGAAGAAATTATGGGGATCAGCCATAGTCTTCACATGAACCAACCTTTTGAAATTGTTCTTGAAATATTTGTTGCCCCAAATGCTAGCTTGTTCTATGCTTGTGTATCCTGGGTTATTTATTCCGATGTCAAGATCCCTGTAATTGACATATGCTTCCCGAGGATTTTTTGAAACATACGGCGTCATGTAACTGTACAAGCTCCTGATCCAGTCAATATGTCTTTGAGATATTCCATCTCCTCCCCAAGAAACTCCGTAAAAAATTTTGTATAAGTTACCAGCTCTATGTGGGAATGGAGTCTCAGACTCTGATATCTCACTCATTTTCCCGCCATAAGGAACCAATACAATGAAAGCCGTTTCTCCCTCTTCTTCATAAAACTTATCATATATTCCTTCAAATGCATTTTCAGGGATAGGCTGCTTGACGTAATCTGCTTTTGCTTTGAAAGGACTTTTTGTTGTAGATTTCACAACAAGCCCATTGGATCTAGCATTCCTGTCAAGCAACAAATCCAAGGACTGTCCCTTATCGAATCCAGCAAGATTGTGGACTGATTCAATCCAGCTCATTTCTGTGCAGTCATCCTTCCTCAAACCGAGCTCAGGGAAGCTCTCCTGCATCAACGGAAGGAGCCTATCAACCCCACCTAGAAACAAGGATGAAAATGCAGCCAACATTGATGAATTCATCTTGATTAAGCCAACTTCGATCACTAAATCTTCATGAAGATTATTTGCAACGTACTGCCATTTGTGAACAATCTTTGTTGCATTTTGTTCCAGGGTTCTTGTAATTGTGAATCGAGTCACAGTTGATGGAACAGTGACCAGCCTGAGTTTCCATGCAACGACGACTCCAAAGCTAGCTCCTCCACCACCTCGAATTGCCCAAAATAGATCTTCGCCCATTGATTTTCTATCAAGCAATCTGCCATGGGCGTCAATCAAGTGTGCATCAACAATGTTATCAGCAGCAAGGCCAAATTTACGCAACATGATACCATATCCTCCGCCACTAAAATGTCCACCAACCCCAACGGTAGGGCAAACTCCGCCTGGAAAGCCAAGATTTTTACTCTTCTCAGCAATTCTATAATAGAGTTGGCCAAGGGTGGCGCCAGATTGAACCCAAGCTGTTTTCTGTTTTGCATCAACACTGATTTTGCTAAGATTTATGAAATCAATGACGACAAACGGGACATGAGAAACATAAGACAGACCCTCAAAGTCATGGCCGCCACTTCGAACCCTGATTTGCAAGCCATGCTTTTTGGAACATTTAATGGCTGCTTGAACTTGGGATACGTCTAATGGGGTGATGATGACCTGAGGTTTTGGGGTGTTTGGGGTTGAAAACCTCAAGTTCTGTGTGGAAGAGCTCAAGACGGACGAATATGAAGGGCTGTATTTGGTGTAAATCACTTGAGAAATGGAGGAGTTATCAGAGCGAAGGCAATCAAGAAATAAATTCTCATCATGGTGATCAGCCGGCTTTGAAGAAGTTGCATGAACGTTGGCATAACTAACCCAACTATTATATGATAAAAGAAGAACAAAGACCAATGGGATGACAGAAGAGCAGGGAGACTTCATTTTCGTTTGATGTTTATTAGGTGCAAAAGAGTACACAAGAGACACCCCTTATTTATGGACACATGGATCTGCCACTCCAAAAGCTAAATTAATTAGGAAAATGCTAGGGAGCGAGAGAAACGAGAAATTCACGAGAGAAACGACAGTAGTTTAGCTTCTCGTTTCTCTCGCCAAAGGAAATAATAAAAAAATAAAAAAATAATAAAGAAATGAGAAACAGTGAAAGAAAGAAATCCAAACCTTATCTCTCGCTCCCTAACACTACTCAAAGAAAAAAGAGTCATGCCAGCATTATGCTAGATACGGAAGCGAGACGCCAACTCGCCAAAAATTATAATTAATAATAATTATAAAATTTAACTCTCTTTTGATTTGTAAATTCGTTTGCTTGAAAGTTCGTCCGGTAAACGCTGATCGAGCCAAAACTCACTCTTCTCTGTAAGTCTTTATATTCGTACATCTTCTCTCGATTGATCTCACTGCTTACCTCTCACTTTCTTGATCAATTCCTTAACGGTTTCCGTTTAAGTTTTATGCATTTTGGATAGCAAGATTAATTGTTGTGAATTCGTTTTCTTTGATTTTATTTTAAATTTGCTCTTTCTGGCATTGTTGCCAAGTTGAATTTATTTTTGTTCAGATGACAAGATTCTGCTGTGAAGGGTATCAGCATGATAGTGCTTATTCTTGTTGGAGAATTTGGAACACGGTTGAGGCCTTTGACCCTCAGTGTCCCTAAACCGCTGGTTGATTTTGCTAACAAACCCATGATACTGCACCAAGTGAGCTTCATAAAAATTTTCTTTTGTTGTTAATGTATAATTTCTATGCTTTGGGTTTTTTTATTAGGTTGTCACTGGTCATTGTAGCAGTTTTTATTTTTGCCCATTGTGTTATTCTTCAACTGTTGCTTCTTAATGACTTAATCTGTTGTAACTGTAACAACGAAGTTATTCTTTAGAGATAAGGTTTGGATTTCTTTCTTTTACTGTTTCCCATTTCTTTATTCATTTTTTTAATTTTTTATTGTTTCCTTTGGCGAGAGAAACGAGAAGCCAAACGGCAGCATTTCTCTCGTGATTCTCTCGTTTCTCTCTCTCTCCCTAGCACTATTCTAATAGGTATGGTTATTTTCTAACTCGGTCAACTTAATTTTGGAACCCATTTTCAAGTGAACTCCATAAAATAATACTGAAATTTTTTTTTCATTACTGTTAGCACTCACCTTCATTTTAAAATCCATTTTATCTTGACACTTGAGTGAGATTGATAATGATGCAAAGAATTTGCAAAAAAAAAAAAAAAGTTTAATGCTTACGTGTGGGTTCAGGTGTGGATAAAGAATTTGCTGAGGGAGAAAACGTTTTTTTTTTTTTCTCTTTCAAGGAGAAATATAGAGGTTTATTTAGATTCTTATTTTGTTCTCTATTGTGATTACAAGAGTGTGAGGATTTATAAGATAAAAAGCGGTGCCAATAGTCCCATTCTTATTGGGATTCTTTTCTTTTTGGGCTGTTTATAATTTTCTATATAAAGCCTCTTGATCCAATGTATAAATCTTACTAAAAAAGCACCCAAATAAAAAATTGCGGTTTGCATATAAATTTTCTAGGTTTGTTATGCTTAGCTTACTGAATCTTGCTTGGCTTGTATTGTGTCAAAACACTTTTTCGTTTCCTGTGGGGGGGGGGGGGGGGGGGGGGGGGGAGAGGAGAGAATTGTATCATCGCGAGGAGGAAAACTTATATAAACCGGTGTTCAGTTGGTAAGACCAATTACATTAAAAAAGCATGTTCCCTCTTTTTAAACTCTATGCAAAACCACAGTTTTTTGTTTCCTGCAAAATATCATTACGAAAGAAAAAATTTCATGTTTCCAATTAATTAACTTAAATTGCATAACAATCTATTTTCTTGTAATTCTTTAAAGGTTAGTTATTCATATCATTAAAGTTTTTAATCTCTAGTTAATGTATTTTTTATTAAAATCAATGATTGGCATTGAAGACGTTTATCATCCGTAAATTTGTGGATGGTGGGTAGTAAAACTCCACAATTAGGGAGAAGAGGAAAACAAAAATTGAATTTTCTGATTTTTTTTTTCTTTGGGAGTGAGAGAAATCATTGTTTAGAAGGAAGGCATTTTTAGAGCAATAATGGATCTTACAATATTAATCAATGGGGTTAAGCAGATATCTGAGGGGTGCCAGTAGTACTATTATCATTCTTACCAACCGCCCAACGAAGATTATTAGGTAAGAGTCCCAACGAAGATTATTAGGTAAGAGTGTATCATATATATATATATAATTCTATCCAAAACAACAATGTTCTGCAGGAGAAGAAAAACCTGTGATGTGTGGTATGGGCGCATAGAATAAAATAAAGGAGATCCTATCTGCGAACAATCATCACTATTTTATAAGATGTGTTAAATCAATCCGACGACTAAGAATGATTCAATATGCATCTGCATCACTTAATTAAGTTGGTAGAATGACGTATAACAATGTCATTTTGAACAAGTTTATAAGCAGACTTATATCGACAGGTCGTTTACAAATTAATAGACGACAAAACAACGAGAGATGCACACGATAAACGACATTGTGATTCGGTCTCAAATTTGAGACCACACTTCAACAGATAGACTATAAAAAGTAACCCTCTATTTAAAATTCGAGACCACACATACAATTTGAGATCACCCTTTAACATATAGACTACAAAAAGTTAATTTGTTTAAAAGGCCCTTGTGGCACACATACACTCTCTAGTAAAAAAATCCTTGATAATAGTGAAAATATCACTGAAATATAAAAAAAAAAATTCAGATTTCACTACATTTGTATTCTGTTTCTTTTGGTCTAATAATATGTTAAAATCTTTTATTTTATTTTAGTGGTATTCTTATTTTGTTATATATATATATAGGGATTGAGCTACGGTGCAACGCGTGCACCGTACCCCTTCTTTTAGTCTTTTTTGACTGCACCCCCTAATCTCTTCTATATTTGCAGTTTATTAAAGTAATTTATTTTTCCTCTTTCTTCAATCCCTCGCCTCTATTTTCTTCCCAATTTTTTTTTTCCTTTTTCAATTAAACATGTAATTAATCAATTGTAATAAATAAGAGAAACTTGAAATTGTCATTAAAGCTACTTTCTTGTTGCCTTAAGATTCATTTGCCCTATATCACATAAACAATAATGAATTGAACTTTTTATATAAAAGAAAATTATATAAATACATTTTTGTACACATAATCTATTAATCATACAATGAAATTCAGCTGTAAGTAAATTGAATTTTTTTATGCTTTACTACGTGTCTTCTTTCCTTCTTCTCCTCCATGTGTCTCTCTATTTTCTCCTTAAATAATCTTAACTCTAGGACTTTCTAATAATTGGATTATTGTTGTTGTTGTTGTTGTTGTTGTTATATTAGTAAAACTCCTCTTATTATGTTATTGAGTTTCTTTTCTTAGGTAAAAAGAATATTTCAACGAATGATAAAAAAAAATGAGAGTTTTAACAAGATTTCAAAATCTGTCTTAATTTTTATTGTCTTTGATGCATCTGACATGTTTGATCTCTTGATTATAACTTGCAAAAGTAGGTACTATAACACAATGATGATGATTAGTGATTGGTGTTAAGAGAATTTGGGAAAAAAAGATATTGGCACAAAATTTTGTAAACTTTAACTTTTCTAAATTTTCAGCAAATATCAGGGATTGTATTGTTAATAAACAAACAAACACATCCTTGCCCTTTAATCTACATTTGTGTGAGATCTGCAGCACAAAAACACAAAAAGAAGGGTATGGTGTACCCGTTGCACCATAGCTAGATCCATATATATATAGAGAGAGAGAGAGAGAGTGTAGTTTTCTGATCCGAGATCTTAAGGTGTAGGAAAAGTCTAGGAAAGCTATAAAACTGTGTGGTTTAAGTATTTTAAACCTTTAAAACCCCACGGTTTATGCGTTTTTCTGAACTTTCGCGCACTTTAAAATTTCATATTAGAACATTTCTATATATACGTATGTGTATATGTATGTATGTATAAAATATCATTCTCTACTGCAAATGCCTGTATTTTTTAATTATCGAGACACTGTTAAACTATACAACTTAATAGAGTTAATTTCTAGTACAATATAAAATTATGTGATTTAATAGCATTAAAATTTGACTTTATCAAACCGCACGTTTTAACAGTGTACCCTTATGAAAAAGAATGAGGATACTCTCATTAGAAAAAGACTATATACACACATACAACCCCACCCTCTTCCTTTCATTTAAGTTATTTGATTTAATCTCACGGTTCAAATTATTTCATTGAAATAAAAACTCACGAGTCACAACTTATCTTTTTATTTTTTATTTTCGCTTTCTTCGCGATGACTCATAGTACAAAATTCTCTTTCTTTCGTCCAAGGGCCTTCCCTCCCTATGATAGTCACTCTATCATATGAGCTCATGATTTCTATTTTTGCATGATTAATATCTTCTTTTCATTTATTATGTTTATGTTTACAAAAGTTACAAGCTAAATAAGTTAAATTTTATTTTCTCTTTCTTCGCGATGACTCATAGTCAAATATTCTCTTTAGTCTGAGAGCCTTCCCTATCTATGATAGA
>NW_006262201.1:3157068-3219427 GCF_000493195.1 Citrus x clementina
CCTTTATCTCCCCGCAGATTGGCAATTGGAAAATTTTGGCTCTGTAATTTTTCCAGGATTTGAATATCTAATTGCAGAACACCGATATTGCGAGGGAAAAAAAGAAAAAGAAAAAGAAAAAGAAAAATTGGACAAAACGTTAATCAAATGAACTATAATGACATATATTTTAAGGGTTCAATTATGGTGCAATACCACAGTTGTACCTAGTCATTGAATCTAATTATAGTGACAACTGAAGGATAGATTTAATGGTTGGGTGCAGCTGTAGTATGATACTACAGTTGCATTATAGTTTTGCTCATATTTTAAAAGAAAAAATTAAAATAATATATTACTACTATAATAACTTATATTATTAATTTTTATTCTTTTTAACATTTTTCTTAACTTATCAAAGAAGGCTGCAACCAGTCTTTAGATTCTTCTATTTAAGGTTCATGCATCTGTCATGATTAGAGGTGGAGCCAGAAAATTGAGTCATAGGGTCAATATTATTTTAATTGCGTTGGAAAAAATAAAATTGAAAAATTAAGAGTGAACACAAGAATATGATTTTAATTTGCTCCGCGTCATCGCATTGGCAGTCGTCGCCGTCTCTGTTGGGGGGGTGTTGATCGGTATTTTACCATTATCTAGACCTTTAGGCTATTTTATCAATAAGAGTGAAGTTTATTTTGTTTAATAAAATCTTTTTACTCATCCCAAGCAATAAGGGATTCGGTATATATTTTTAAAACTAATTTGAAGTTGGTTAGCTTGTAACACATGAACAGAATTCCGCATGGACCCAAACCCAGGCCCTAACCCAACAAGTTCACTTCTTTTCATTCGCTTTTTTAAGTTTAATTGAACTGAAAAAAAAAAGGTTTGTTATTTTGCGTGCTAAATTTAGATTGTTAATGGATAACTCACAGACAGGACAAACCCTACTGAAGCTTCTTTGTGATTTCCCAAAATCAAAGCTCCAAGAATCAATAATCACTATGAGAAAATGAATCACATACATTACATCAAGTCTATGATCTAACAAAGTTTGAGATTTGGCTTATCTTGATCAATTCTTATTTAAATAGTCTCAACTTAAATTTTAATTTGCCACCTAAATTTAAATCATGAAGAGAATATAAGCTTAATCATTTAATTTGAATTTTTTATATTTAATTTATTTTGAGAAGGTAAAACTTATTGTATTCTTCTAATTAGTAGTAAGTACTTTTCTTTTTAATAATACTTCCTTATTCCATCGAGATAGATTTAAAAAAAAAACTTTGATAATTCCAACTCTTATTGTTTCAATATTATATTAACTTCAAAGACGCTTATAAACTTGGAGAAATATTAACATCAAATATGTTTACAAGCATTGAGAAATATTGACGAACTCGATCTCAATAGCTCTTACTGTCTTAATTAACATCAACGATATCATGAGTGACTTAAAAACAACTAAAGACTTAAGTAATAACAGTAAAGAATATTATAAGGAATATGCAACTTTTTAAGATAGAATAATATAATCTAAAACAGAAAGTGAAAAGAAAAATACAAATCCGTAGAAAGAAAGGAAAAAAGTTTTTGTTTCTCCAGTCGCCGGGAACTTCCATGCACATTAATAATTTAAGAAAGCCGATCTAGAGTTGAAGGCTCTATACACTTTGGGTTGTTATCCAAGAATGATCCTAGGGCTAGTGAATACATCAATGAATCGATCTAATGTCTAGAATTAAGCGCTTTAGGTGCTGCCATCTGTCGTTATAAATACTAAAAAGACCATTGCGTTGACCAGAAAACATACTGCTGGTTGGTGGTTAAGGATCAAGTGCTTTTAGAATCTTTGAAATGAGAAGATTTTTGACACTCATGAAGTATTGTTTCTTGTCTATTTATATTTGATATATGTATATACATATTATCATTATTGTTTGAGCTCGTATAAATACGAGAAAGAATGAATTATATATATATATATGTATGTATGTATGTATGTATGTAGTGTGTGTGTGACAAAGATTGAACAAAAAAATAGTATTACAGGAACACCACCTCTTCAAATGCAGCTTTTATTTATTTTTTTTATGAAAAATGATAAAGAAACTGAATGATGACAGAAGATGAAATGAATTATATTACTTTGCAGTATTATAATGTTAATTGATTATCTTGTCCTTTTATATCGTATGACGTTATACTTCATTCTTCCTTTTTTATATTTAATTTTTCTATTTAAATATTTGTAGTATAGCTAATGCTTGCCACGTAAGTTAATCACACAACAAGGGGCACATTTGTCGACCCACCCCCTATAAGTAACGAGTCCCTGCGAATTTAGTCTCACCTGTTGCTCTCCTCCTCTACAGAAATTACTCTCTCTATTTTCTGCAGTTGAACAAACACAAGACACAAGATGCGGATTCCGAACTGCGAGTACTGCCGTGGTCATACTCATGGGTAGGGTTATTTTCTAAGTCAGTTAACTTGTCATCATTTTCTTTTCAGTTATTGATAATGAAAATCGTGAGCTGTGTGTTGGGTTGAAAGAAGAACTACAGGATTAGTGTGTGTGTATTTATATATACCCAAAAAAATTTCAATCGAACTACAGGATTAAAAGTATGGCACGAGTTTATAACATTATAAATAGATTTTTTTTATAGTTTAAAATGTTGTAAAATCATGAAAAAGGCAATTTATAATATTGTAAACTCGTCTTAAATTTTAATATTGGATTTTAATTCCACACCTAAAGTTGTCGAAGACTAAGAAGTGAGTTATTTATCTCTATATATAGAGAGAGAACAGTAATAAAGATGACTGAGAATACTAAAAAAAATAATTATTTAATTTTTGTATTATTTCACTACAGCAAAAATATTTATCATAAATCTAATTGATTACTTCCAATTATATAAATTAATAGTTCAAACTGCAGTCAAAGGTAGGGCTTTTTCCATTTTTTATAGGACTTCACGTCTCTCCAGGACCGCATCATAGAGGCAAACCGTAGACAATAACTTCTCCCGTGCGCAGCTTACGAATTTTATCGTATTATGCTCTTCAAAGAGCAAATCCTCTCAAAATCACAAAAGGTGTTTCGATTAATTACATTCAAGTGGATACTCTACAATTCTCGGAAGCAAATTATAACTCTGATCTGCTGTGTTTTTGTGATTTGCAGGGACCGAATTATCCTTTCCTACGCTGTTATTTTCGGGTTTCTCATTCCAGTTCTTGTCAATGTTGTGGCTGCCAATGCTGAAGGCACAAGCGAGCCCTTGTTGGAGAAGAATGGCATAAATATGTGGTTTTTTCTCGTGGGACTAGGAGGGTACTGCGCTGCACTTGATGCTGACATTAAATCCCGAATCCATCAAGCAAATTCGTCCGCTGCTGCTGCTACTGCTGATACAAGTTCCCTAACTCATCAAAAAAATTCTTCAAACATCTGGAGCCTTATTGCTGTCGTCTTCGGATCACTTTCTACGGTCTCATTGGTATCCATCCTTGTTCCACGCGTGATTGGTTATGTCATCTTAGGCATGACTTGGATTGCCGCAGCTGCTTTTATTGCTTTCTATCGAGGTGGCAGATTAATCGTGGATCCTGGTCGTTGCATTTACAACAAATTCATGAAGCCGGTTCTTAGCAAGACTTGGAATTGTTTCAACGTAATAACAACATCATTCTCCACTACCTTCCTCTCCACAGAGCAGCCAAAACCAGCATCAAATGCTTCAAACTAAAGTTTTTTACTTGTTAAAGTTATAAGTGTGCTATTATTTTAAGAATATGATTATATTTAATATTAACATGTACTATTTGGTAGGTGTAGTTCAAGATTAGATTGGATTGCAATAATAACTTTTTATTGTTATTATTAAAATTAATTATAAATAAATAAATATTTATAGAATTATAGTTTAATTGAATTGTTACAAATAAAAATTAACTTGCTACAAAATTTAAAAATTAAAATATTTATATTTTATTTTGTTAAAACTATGTATAGATAAAGATGCTACAAGCTGAAACAACCATGATATTCAGTCACCACTAACTACAGAAGCTTCGAAGCCAATATTACACACACACACACACACACACACACACACACGTAGTTATTTAGAAGAGCTAAAGAAAATATATTTACCAACAAACATTTTATACGACTGAAAATTGATGCTGGAAAAGCTGTTAAGTAGTTTGCCAAGTCATCAATCCCGGTCCTCTTAAAGGGTTTCACACCTACTACTACTTCAAAGATTTAGATACTGTGCTCAGAGCTGAGCTTGAAAAACAAAAAGAGAGGAATTGGAAGAACAACATGGATTTTTTTACGGGGGAGAATTTTATAATTTTATCACTAGTGTTTTATTAATGAAACTTACTGGTAAATATATATATATTGTTTATTGTTGTATCAAAACATTAACCAGTGAAATTAAGGGTATATTAGAAATTAAAGAGGGAATATTAAGAAATTTTAGTCATTTTAAACAAATCTGTGATTGTGGGAGACACTACAATTTTCCTTTTGTAAAGAGTGAGAAGAGGAAAAAATTGTGGTGCTCGTACTCTTGCTTTAATTGCCACTTGGAACTTCTGATCAATAAAGCTTATAGAGAAAATATATGCATACCCAGGCAACTAAAATGCGCATACAAAAACTATGCTGAGTGAAAAGATTTAAAGATCAAAGGCTAGAACCTATGATCAAAATAAGGTGAGAGAGAAAGAACGAAAGAGATGTTACAATTACTAATATATTAGAGAGAAAGAGAAAGAAATTGGGAGAATGAAATTCACAGGGAGAAAGAGAAAGAAATTGGGAGAATGAAATTCACAGGGAGAAAATGCTCTAATTCAGTTCATATTTTCATACTCTTATGATCTGTTCCCACCAGAAACACACTGCCTTTTATAGGGAAAATCAAACCATAAATAATAATAAACCTAAAGACATGATATTATAATAAATCCTTTTTTTTTGAGATATTATAATAAATCCTTCAATCATTAAAGATAATGGATTATTATAATAAAAGTAAAGATATGTTATTATTATAATAAAAGTAAAGATATGTTATTATTATTAAACCTTTAATCATTAAAGATCAAGGATTATTATAACAACGAAGGAAAATAATCCCACAACAAATCAACGCAACATTAAGAAATATAATAAAAAATTAAACAATAGGGTGTTCAATGGTTCAAATCGATTGTATTTTGTCAAATGCAAGTCCAATCCATCATTTTTTTTTGGATTCAATATGATCCAATTACTAATTAAAATCTAATATAATCCAAATTAATAAAAGGTGAAATCCAATTTAATTAATCTGATTCGATCAATCCTATTGAAATAAAAATCTGAAACAAAAATCATCAATTACTTTCTAGAGTTCTAATTACTATCAATTGAAAAAAAAAAGATCAACTGCTTTGATATTTCACAATTCATGTATTTTATTATCACATGGTTAAAGAACAATTGAAATTTGAAAATTGAAAGTAAAAATTGGTGGCACTCGTAGTTTATACTCAGTATTATTATACACTTATAGTAATACAAAGTTATGTTTTATTTTTTTAAGGAAAATTAGGTTCTATTTTTTAGCACTTAAATATAAAAGTGACATGTAGCTCTTTTAAAAAATAAAGAAAAAAATATTGTTTGGATTGTTTATATTGAATCTAAACACACAGATCCATAGACCAATCCAATAATATAAGATTTTTCATTTTGCAATCCAACCTTCACCATCCATAATGTTAGTTCACCACTGGCTAGTTGATACTATGCTAACCCACCTACTGAACATGTGACCAAGCTTTGATACCACTTGTTGGATCGAGCATATTATTGCAACTTCCTAGTAGATCACTCATAGTTGAATTGCTCTAGATTCAACATGCTTAGCTATGGAGTTTTAAAGTCAAGGTTGCCATATTTCTTTGAAAATTAATTGGTGCTTGAAGAATGGAATAAATCATTTAACTTTATCTCTTTGTAGTCCTAAAGGTGACTCCTCATAAGGCCAACAATATAGTATATATCGGGTGAGGTTACTTTAACTTAAAATTTTTGACTTAAAAATTTAACATAAATTTTGAGCCATTGATTTCAAGCAATTCAATAATAAATGTTGATAGTCATAGTAGCATTTAATGACGGCTATTCATCTATCACTGAATTTTTAAAAACCAATAGTTCAAGATTTGTGCCAAAATTTCATCTCACAAATTTAAATTTAAATAGCCTAACTCATATAATCATCCAATCAAGTATATCTTATTGTAATAAAGTTAAGACCACAATAAAAGAACCAAAAACACATATTTTAATACATTATATGATAAAATATATTGATTTTTATGTTTTTAGTTTGGTCTTGGCTTTAATATAAGCAAGTGCTTTTTAATTTCTTTAATTAAATATATGAATTTTTGTTAGGGACTAAAAATATCATCATTGATTTTACAAAAATTATAAAGAATTGTGTTAATTAAGGACCAACATGACACTACTACTTTTATTATATGTTATTTTTCAAAATGTACCGTACCTCAAAAAATTTTGGCTACCCATTATAACAAGTGGGTACTCTCCCCTTCTCCCTCGTCTTCTTTATACCCAGTTCCCACCACATTCCTAGGAGAATGCAGAGTAATTTTCATCACCAAAAGCGGTCGCCTCCACCTTTAAGCTATAGTTTTAAATTTTCAAAGATTTTTACTTTAAATTCTTAACTCGTTGTTAATTGCCTCATGCAAGGAAATAGATTGAGAGCTAAATAAAGTAACATCATATCTCCTGCACATTGACATAGGGAGTTAAAATTATCCACTGGTTTCACTTCAAAACTAGCTTTCCCTACACTTAAGTGTAAGAGAGATTGTAACATCTTTCAAGTTTTTTTGTTTGATATTCTGGACGAAAACGGTTTTCCGTTTATTGAGAAAACGGCTAACCGTTTTACTCCAGAGAGCATGTTTTATGTTCTAGAGAAAACGGTTCACCGGTTATTGAGAAATCGGTTACCCGTTTATGTACAGTGAGCAACGTATTTTACATTCTGGAATAAAACGGCTCACCGTTTATTGAGAAAACGGTTAACCGTTTATTTCCAGAAAGGCGTCAACTAGAAAACGGTTGACAAGCTTGAAAATTTCAAGTGTTGATCGTTGCAAATTCAAACCAAAAGAGTTTTTTGAAGAAGTACCATTTCGAATGGTTGCATTCTTTTGAATTAACATCTTCTTCATAAAGGGAAAGATATACAATTAGAAAATACATCAGGTTTTGTAGGTTTTCATATATGTTCTGGAAATACAATCTTATTTGCTAGAGATTGTACTCAGGATTTGATATATCTTGGGGGTAATTTGCCATTAATACTCTATAGCAAACCAAGATTGGAGAGGGCAAATAAAACCTTAAAGGAAAGTGTGCAAACACGTCTCAAATCCTAAGAAATATTCTTTGTTCTTTGCCTCCATATTCTTATAATTCACCAACAATCTTTAAGGTTTTATTTTTGTGCAAATGGAGGTTGAGAAGAGTTTGACATCATTTCTGAATCCTAGTGTCCATCTCGATCGTTTTGATGGAACTAATTTCACTCGTTGGAAGGGAAAATTGTTATTTCTCCTTACTGTTCTTAAAGTGGCATATGTTCTTGATCCGAAATTGGAACCATTTCCAGAACCAAGAGAAGATGATACCGAAGTTGTTAAGGCTGCAAGGAAACGTCGTGAAGATGATGAATTGATATGCCGGGGTCACATACTCAATACGCTTTCTGATAGATTATATGATCTTTACAATTCTATGACTTCTCCGGTGGAAATTTGGAATGCTCTTGAATACAAATACAAAACGGAGAAAGAAGGTACTGACAAATTCCTTGTATCTAAATATTTTGAATTTATTATGGTAGACACAAAATCCATTCTTGATCAAATACATGAGTTACAAATTATTGTTGCTAAGCTTCGAGAGTTAAAAGTTGAAATTTCTGAATCATTTCAAGTTGGGGCTATTATTGCTAAATTGCCTCAAAGTTGGAATGATTATAGAAAGAAACTCCTTCATAGTAAAGAGAACATAACTTTAGAAGAATTGCAAAAACACTTGGTAATTGAAGAAGAGACTAGGTCTCGTGAATCCAAGGATAAGCATGATTCTACTAAAGTTAATGTTGTTGAAGCTAGTAAATTCTCAAAGAATTTTAAAGTCAAGAATGACAAGAAATTCAAGAAGTCCAGCACACAAAAGTTTTCTGGAAATTGTTTCTTTTGTGGTAAGAAAGGCCATCGCCAAAGTGATTGCAGATTCAAGAAGAAAAAGGAAGAAGTGAATTCCCATAAAGCTAATGTTATTGAAAACAAATCTGAAGAGATTTGTGCTATGGTTTCTGAAATGCAAATTGGCATGATTACTGAAACCAATATGGCTGAAACTAAGTCCTATGATTGGTGGCTCGATTCGGGTGCAACAATTCATGTTTGTAATGATAAGAAATTTTTCTTATCATACAAAGAAGAAATGGAAGGACAAATGGTTCTCATGGGGAACAATAATGCAGCCATAGTAGCAGGGAAAGGAGTAGTTGAGATCAACTTCACTTCTGGAAAGAAAGTCACATTGTATAATGTCTTTCATGTACCTTCCGTTAGGAAGAATCTTATTTCTGCTAGTTGTATGTGTAAGCATGGGCTTAAGATTGTGCTTGAGGGTAATACTTGTATTGTGTCAAAGAATGGATTATTTGTTGGGAAAGGGTATTCTTGTGATGGAATGTACAAACTCAGCATTAATAATAATAATATCAACTTAACTTATATTGTTGAGTCTTGTGATGTTTGGCATGCTAGATTAGCACATTTGAACTTTAGATCTTTGAAATACATGTCTAAGCATGGTTTGATTAATTGCAATGATGTTAAAGGCCATAAGTGTGAAATCTGCATCCAAGCTAAAATAACTAAGAAACCTTTTCCTAAAGCTGAACGAAATACTCAAATATTGGATTTGATACATACTGATATTTGTGAGTATAATGGCATTTTAACAAGAGGAGGTAAGAGATACTTCATCACTTTTATTGATGATTGTTCTAGATACACTTATGTGTATTTACTTAGAACAAAAAGTGAAGCTTTTGATAAATTTAAAATTTTCAAAGCTGAAGTTGAGAACCAAAAAGATAAGAAAATCATAATGGTTCGTAGTGATAGAGGTGGTGAATATTTCTCAATTGAATTTAATAATTATTGTGAAGAAGTTGGAATTATTCACCAAAGATCAGCTCCATTTACTCCTCAACAAAATGGTTTGGCTGAAAGGAAGAATAGGATCTTCACGGATATGATAAATTCCATGATCCTTAATGCAAAACTACCAAATAATTTGTGGGGGGAAGCATTACTCACTGCATGTCATATTCATAACAGAATTACATCTTTGAAAACACATATATCTCCTTATGAAATTTGGAAAGGAAGAAAACCAAACTTGATGTATTTAAGGGTCTGGGGTTGTTTAGCTTTTTATAAAATACATGACCCTAAGTCATCAAAGTTGAGTGCTAGAGGTATAAAAAGTGTTTTCGTAGGATATGCTGAAAATTCCAAGGCTTATAGGTTGTTAGATTTAGATTCTAATGTGATTGTGGAATCTAGAGATGTTGAATTTATTGAGAATAAATTTCAACATGATTCTAATATTGAATCAGAATCAATTATTGATCAACCATGTGTTAATACTCCTGTTACCTCCACTAACAATAATAAAAGGAAAGAGTCTACGACATCTTTCGAACTAAGGAGGAGTCAACATAAAAAGAAAGAAAAGAGTTTAGCTCCGGATTTTATTTCATCACAAGCACTACTCTTCTTGGTTGAAGGGGATAGAAAGAATGTACTTAACAAAGTACCATTGTTGTTAAATATTGAAAAAGATCCAAAGACATTTAGCGAGGCTATGTCTTCTAGAGACGCTTTTTTTTGGAGAGAGGCGGTAAATGATGAAATGGATTCGATTATGTCGAATCAAACATGGGTCTTGGTTGATCTTCCTCCTAGATCTCAACCAATTAGCAGCAAATGGGTATTTAGAAGAAAGTACAATAATGATGGTTCTTTGCAAACTTTTAAGGCTAGATTAGTAGCCAAAGGGTTTAAGCAAAGAAATGGTATTGACTATTTCGATACATATGCTCCGGTAGCTAGGTTAACTTCTATAAGAGTGCTATTTGCAATTGCTTCATTGAACAATTTATATGTGCATCAAATGGATGTTAAAACAGCTTTTCTTAATGGTGATCTTGATGAAGAAATCTATATGGAACAACCTGAGGGATTTGTTTTGCCTGGAAATGAGAAAAAGGTATGCAAGTTAATCAAATCTCTTTATGGCTTAAAGCAAGCACCAAAACAATGGCATGAGAAGTTTGATTCGGTAATTTTATCACATGGTTTTAAGCATAATAATGCTGATAAATGTGTATATTTTAAATATACGAATGATTTTGGTGTGATTATATGCTTGTATGTTGATGACTTGCTTATCTTTGGAACAAATATGCAAGGAGTAGATGATACAAAGAAGTATTTAACTTCACAATTTAAGATGAAAGATCTTGGTGAAGTAGATACTATCTTAGGTATCAAAGTGAATAAACATAGTGGGGGTTACTCGTTGTGTCAATCTCATTATATAGAGAAAGTGCTTCTTAAATTCAATTATTTGAAATTTAAATAAGCTAATACCCCATATGATTCTAGTATTAAATTACTAGAGAATTCAGGCTGAATAGTAGCTCAACTAGAATATGCTAGTGCTATTGGTAGCTTAATGTATGCTATGCATTGTACGAGGCCTGATATAGCATTTGCAGTTTGCAAAATGTCAAAATTCACGAGTAACCCTAGTGTTGAACACTGGAAAGCAATTGGTAGGATACTTGGTTATCTTAAAAGGACCGTTAATTTGGGTTTGTTTTATAATGATTATCCTGAAGTACTGGAAGGATATTCAGATGCTAGTTGGGTAACCAATACAAGAGACAATAAATCCACTTCTGGTTGGATTTTTACAATTGCTGGAGGAGCGGTTTCTTGGGCTTCAAAGAAACAAACGTGCATAACTCATTCAACAATGGAAAGTGAGTTTATAGCACTTGCATCTGCAGGCAAAGAACCAGAATGACTGAGAAATTTGTTGTTTGATATAATGTTGTGGCTACAACCGATGCCATCTATTTCTTTGTACTGCGACAGTGAAGCTACATTGTCTAGAGCTTATAATAAAGTGTATAATGGAAAGTCTAGACATATTAGCTTAAGACATGAATATGTGAAACAATTAATAGCAAATGGTGTTATTAATATTGTTTATGTTAGGACTAATAAGAACCTAGCAGATCCTTTAACAAAAGGTCTTTCAAGAGACTTAGTTAAGGATACATCTTATGGAATGTGATTGAAACCTTTATATAATAAAGTCACCAACGACGGTAACCCAACTATGTAGTAGTTATACCGCTACTCCATAGTTAAATGGGTAATAACAAGTTGTTGTTATGTGACTGGTTTGACACCGAGTAATAAATAATCACATTCGAGATATTCGGTGCAAATAGCTACGAGGTTGAGGTTGAGTATTTACTCTTAATGAAGTTCAAGTCTTTTAGTAGCTAAAGACATGATTTGAAACTTCACCTAAGTGAACATAAGAAATGGTGCCGTTTCTAACAAGGTCATGGTTTAATCTTGTAAATGTTCATGAATCTAAGATAGAGCACAAGGCCGGAATAGTGCTAACTATTGGAACACAACTTTGAAATCTGGGATAGCTTATATGAGATGTATCTCCGGTATTTACTTAAGAGACAAAGTTTAATGCTTAGCACACTATTGTCTTGTAAATGCTTTGAAATACACTCACTAATTAAAGGTTAAAATCGAAAGATACCTTTTTGTATGTATAAGTTTATCATTAATAAATCTGAAAAATATTACAATCTAGTGGGGATTGTAAAAGAGATTGTAACATCTTTCAAGTTTTTTGGTTTGATATTCTGGACGAAAACGGTTTGCCGTTTATTGAGAAAACGGCTAACCGTTTTACTCCAAAGAGCATGTTTTATGTCCTAGAGAAAACGGTTCACCGGTTATTGAAAAATCGGTTACCCGTTTATGTACAGTGAGCAACGTATTTTACATTCTGGAATAAAACGGCTCACCGTTTATTGAGAAAACGGTTCACCGTTTATTTCCAGAAAGGCGTCAACTAGAAAACGGTTGACAAGCTTGAAAATTTCAAGTGTTGATCGTTGCAAATTCAAACCAAAAGAGTTTTTTGAAGAAGTACCATTTCGAATGGTTGCATTCTTTTGAATTAACATCTTCTTCATAAAGGGAAAGATATACAATTAGAAAATACATCAGGTTTTGTAGGTTTTCATATATGTTCTGGAAATACAATCTTATTTGCTAGAGATTGTATTCAGGATTTGATATATCTTGGGGGTAATTTGCCATTAATACTCTATAGCAAACCAAGATTGGAGAGGGCAAATAAAACCTTAAAGGAAAGTGTGCAAACACGTCTCAAATCCTAAGAAATATTCTTTGTTCTTTGCCTCCATATTCTTATAATTCACCAACATTAAGCTGTTAGCGTTTCGCTTTCCGATACCAGAACCGAAATATTGGTTTATGGAAGAAACTCAGTCCACTTCCGGTCCTGGTCCAAGAAAGGCCGGGTATTCGTTTCGGGCTCCGTAGCCGAAATATCGGGTAACTAGTTTGTCATCTAGTCAGCACCGGTAGACTCAATAAGAAGCCTACTCTAAAGATATAAGTAAAACACAAAATTTTCCCTGGCTACCGGATATGTGACTGTAATATCTACTTTTGTAATCCAAATCGTCAGACAATCATGAATCATGAAAAATATATCCTGTAGCTACGAAATAGTTAATTTGAAACAGCCCGTTCAATATCTGTGATTATTGTACTTCTACTGATAAATTTAAACAAATAATATTTATCCCCTGTAGTTAAAAGCGAAATAGTTAATTTGTGATTATCGTACTTCAACTTATTCTTAATTTGTAAATCAAGATATTTATATATTTATATACTAAAAATTGATATTAGACTTTCGAAGGTTGATTACAGGTGGAGACACATGCAAGCGCTGACCAACAGAATATTTGAAAAGGATATGACTTGGTAAAAAAAGATAGTGAAAGCATTGAAGTTGAAAACGAATAGTTTTGGCCCCGAGATTAATTAATCAGTATAGTATTTGGTTCATTTTCAGTTGCTTTAGATAACAATTAACTAATTAATTTTTTTCTGTGGTTCTTTTATTTTGATAAGCCTTCACCATGAACTTGTATCTGTTTCTTTCTCTATTGTAGCTGAATAAAAATAGTAATCTTAGACTTTTATTGATCTTATATATACGATTTTTAATCCTACTAATTTACAACTGCCAAAGTTTAAAACTCTTCTATGAAAGCTGGTATAAACTTATGGGTGATAATTAAAACAGCCCGAATGAATCGAGCCCCACAGATACGGGCCGCAGAGATTTTTACATCCTTAGAAATATTTCATCGGTTAAAGGTCTAGGGGACCATTGCCACCCAAATTTTTATGGTGGGTTGGAAAATTTTCCACATAAAATAAGGGTTGAACTGAAATTTACAAACTCCTAGGCATGAGTTACAGTCGGCCCCCTTTTGTTTATTTTTATGTTTAAAGTCCGCCCAGTTATATGATTTCTTCATTTTAGTACTCATCTTTGGTCCTCTCAATATTAGAGATTTTATGTTTTAGCCCACTCAAATTTATGATTTCTATATTATGACTTCCCTTTGAGCTAAAATCTTGATTCCGCCGCTGCTAGCCATTGCCAATTTCTGGCAATCACAACAGCCCAGAAATTTTTATCAAATATAAAAATTTTGTTGGATTGCTGGACATGGAAGGTATGTTCCTCATTTCTGACATTATATAAGACATTTCATCATTATATTTTTATCAAATATAAATTTTTTTTATCAAAACCCCAGAAAATCACAACATTCCCTACGAAATATTTCCTGTAGCTACGAAATAGTTAATTTGAAACAACCCGTTCTTTTCTTTTTCGAAAAGGGTTCATGAAAAGAACTTGAATGTTCATTCAGAAAGCTCTTTTGTCTCAAATATTCTCTAAATATTTATTTCAATAATATTTCCTGAATATATACCAAGTCATATGCCACTGATCGTACATATATACATTTGCCTGTTAGACACTCCAAGATAAATAAATGGAGGATTTAATGTCCTGGGACAAATTCAAAATCGAAATAGTTAATTATTTCCTCAAATATGCCCCATAAAATATTTGTCATCTTGTCCATGATCAATAAAAAGTTTTCCCATTAATTAATCAAAGGCCGAGAGAGAGGAAGCCTGTCATTGGGGAAATGAAGAATGCTGAGCATGTAATCACACTCAATCCAAACCCAAAATTTTGAAACCGTCAATGGTACTCAAGATATCGTACAATGGGGAAGCCGAAACAAGCTTTCATATCCCGAGCCCTAACTAAAAAGAAGCTTCCAAGCCAACAGAGAAAATTTGGGAGTAATATATATATGCCTCCTCGTATAGTTATTTTGCCTTAACTGAAACAAGAAAGAATACCTTTGATCGCCTTTTAACAAGCTGAAAATAAGCAAGCTTTCAGTAAATAACAAAATTATATGACAGGAAAATACAATAATAACAAAGAGTATTCTCTTTTTCAGAGAAAGATGGGTTTGTGCTATTTGCACCCTTTTGTTATTCTCTAAAAACCCCTCTTTTAAACAGTCCTAATTCGACAATTAAAATGTCACATAATTTCGATTGACACCTTTTTTAATTACATATAAATAACCCTTATTCGCTCGTCCTGAACAAACCCCTTCTTAAAACAAACAAGATTTTCTTGAATTCTTCGTTTTTTTTTCCAAATAATTAATGCATGGGGCCTCTTAAGATAGGTTTATTCTTTTCTAAGATTAGTTTCATTCAAAATATTTTACCAAGTAACTATAATATGAATTCACGGAAAAATAAATAGTTTTAATAAATATAATTTTATTAAAATTCCAAAAAGAATATCAAAATAATTCACCTTAAAAAGTAAACATGAGGTAAGAAAAGGTTAAAAGTATTTTAACTTTCCAGCTAATAATGTCTTTTAATTTCAAGCCACAGACTCACGCAAGACTTACAAAAATATTTCAGCGTTGATGTTTGCCACGGGTTAAATCCCGGGTCAAACCCCGAAACGACTCAAAACAGCGTCGTTTCATTATAATTTTTTTTCTTTCCTCCGCTTTGAAACGACACCATTTAGAGAATAATAAAACGCAAAACAAAAGCCCTTTCTTTGAACCCATTGCCCTTCGAAACAACACCCATTGCCCTTCGAACGGTCCAGATTCAGAACTCACAGAAACAAACGTCTCGCTTCACTATCTTATATAAACAACTATCCCCTAAACCTGTCTTCCGTCGCCACGTTGCCATCACTTTAAAGTTTTCCCACTGGTTCCGGAGAAACACACTTTCACAAAATGGCTCGCATGAAGCAGACAGCAAGGAAGTCCATCGGAGGAAAGGCACCACGTAAGCAGCTGGCCACTAAGGCAGCTCGAAAAGTTCGCTCCAGCGACGGGAGGAGTGAAGAAACCACACCGTTTCAGGCGGGGAATAGTGGCCTTGAGAGAGATCTGAAAGTACCAAAAGAGCACTGAGCTTCTGATAAGGAAGCTTCCGTTCTAGAGGCTCGTTAGGGAAATCGCTGAGGACTTTAAGACCGATATGAGGTTCCAAAGTAGCGCCGTCGCGGCTCTTCAAGAAGCTACCGAGGCTTATCTGGTGGGTCTCTTTGAAGACACCAATCTCTGTGCTATTCACGCTAAGAGGGTCACTATCATGCCCAAAGATATCCAGCTTGCAAGGAGAATCAGAGGCGAGAGGGCTTGAATAAAATGACGGATGTAAACATTTTAATGAGTTGTTTTTGTTGTTAGGGTTTGCTTTTGAGATGTTGATATGTAATAAACTGAATTTTTCTTTATTTGTTTAGATTGTGCCTTCCAAATGCTTGTGAAAATGTCTGTTGAATGTTAGAAGTCTTGTTTTTGAAAAATTGAATTATTGGGCACTTTCATTTGCTTAAGCAAGTAGTTTATGAGCTCTCTCATCGTTGAAACAAATTTTGCATATAAATAACGCGGAAAAAAAGAAAAAAATTCCAATACAATGAAAACAGTAGAGCTCTGAATTGGGAGCTCTAAATTGAGGGCTTTTTTTCTTAGTGATCCCACACGCCAAGCGCAGGTCCTTAAAATGGATTGAGCTAATGAAGCGTTGTCTTCATTTTCTTGATGCTCCAGGAGTAACTGCAAGAAGTCATTATTACTTCCTTCAGTAATATTGTTCCCTGCTGCTGCTTCTTCACCATTAACAACAGACTTTGTTTCTACACTTTCAACAGTAGAGCTTATAATATATTAAAATCATAGAGAAATCTTCTTTGTTCTCCTTTCTTCACCTTGAATTAAACTATGAAAGTACCGGAAAGATGTCTGAAATATTTGGTATTCCCATTACCTCCATGAGCTCTGCAAGCTTAAACTTTAGCTCATACCCAAGTTTAGTTCCCTTGACTCTTAATGCAAGCGTGCCAGTGCCGAAACGTCGTTGTTTCAAAGCGTATAAAAGAAAAAAAAAGAACGAAACGACACCGTTTTGAGTTATTTCGGGATTTGACACGGGACAAACATCATTTTCTAAAATATTTTAAGTTCAAAACTTTCTATCTACAATTTTTAGTCAATGTATAAAGCTAGTCAACTCAAAAGTAAATTAATAATTTAAAAAAAGAAATATACGTTTTTTTAAGAAAAAGAAATATACTTTTTTTTAAGAAAAAGAAATATACTTTTTTTTAAGAAAAAGAAATATACTTTTTTTTAAGAAAAAGAAATATACTTAAATAATTTATTATTATTTTTTCCTCTCATAGTAAAGGTACGCATAAGGTTGATGTTCCAAAATAAGAAGAGGGTCCTAACTAACTTATAATTACATCATAAACACCAACAAAGAATAATAAATAAACACATACTCTCTTAAAGGAGTTTCTTTTCTTGTTAATTATTCTATATATATAAACAAACCTCTGGCAGTCAGAGAGACATAGACTGCATAATTCTCCATTTGTAACGAGTGGGAAGAGGAATGGTTGTGGTGGCGGTGATGGCTTCAATGTTTATTGTCTTGCGTAATTATAATGATTGGTCTTCTTAGATTGTGGGGTTTTCTCTTTGAGGTGACAATTTAGTTGGCGTGTCACTCCCTTACTGGTAAATATATAAATTGCAGCTGCAGACAAATTTTGATAAATTAATAGTTTGGAAATCTTTTAATTGATATAATTATGGTTTCCTGTTAAATCAAAATCTTGGTTTCACTTCTATGGTTGATAAACTCTGATAATATGAGTTTCTAGAACTTGAGTAAATATAAAATTAATCAATGAAGTATTATTTAATTCATTATATAATAAACAAGATAGACTGTTGATTTAATATATATATATATATATACGAATTTTGATGGTAATTAATGCACATGTAAATGAGAGTTTTCCACACAAAAAGATAAAAAGTGTAGCATCAAAATTCAAAAGGGTCCAGCGACTTTATCAAGTCTACTGTCATGGGGCCATGCTTACGGACTTGCTCATTCTTGAATCTCCTCCCCCTTCTCTTGCTCATTATCATATGAGAATTTTGATTGTAATGTAGAAAGAGAGAGACAAGGCAAATTTATTATAAAGACAATAAGCATGATCGTCGCTGCTTAGTGTTGGGCTTAAACTACTTCAAAAATCTGAACTATCACATAAGTATGAGCTAAGCCCATTAGCCCTTTTGTTTCATATTATCAAGCCCCCCAAAAAAAATGAAATCACATCCTCACATCCATTTTTTTAGAAGAGGAGTGACGGGAAAGAGGAAGAAAATGGGGGAAAAAAAATCAAGCTTGGGCATTAAGCTAAAATTTGAGTTTGGGCCTTGGCAAGCATGATTTAGGAGCTATTCTAGAATCCTTCTATCTCTAAATTCATTTAGGAGCATCCATTAGAGAAGAATTCAAGTGTAGGAAGTATAAAGAGATGATTTGAATGAAAGGGAAGTGATTCAAGTTTTCAAGTTAGTTTTCTCACTAAAGGGGGTCATTTTATCTTATTTGAAGTTTGATTACATGGGAGTGAAGTAAACTTAAAGATTAGTATACTTTATTAATAATTGGATTTGTTTCCAACAAATAGGCAAAGTTGGTCCCAAGCTAATTTTTGTAATTGGTGGATTACTTTATGTGCACAGGGCCCCCAACAACGCATTGTAGAATTACAGACAGATGGCCCCTACCTTTTTCCCAATTCGATATGTAATTAGTTTATAATTTTACATTATGTTTAAGTAGTTTATGGTTACTAATGAGATTCTTGATAATGTGGATGATTTATTAGTATTATAAGATATGAAAATTTAATTATTGAGGTGAAGTATGGAATTTTTTAGTATAACTGTAATTTACAGCTTTAAGGGTATTGTGGCAATTTTCAACTTACAAGTATGGATTTGAGAGTTTTCTATTTGTGGTAAATATTTATTGCGAGTTATATCGCATAAAGTTAGTTGAATTTCACATGTTCAAGAAAGTAATTATCTTACATTACACTTTGAGTCGTGTGCTTAGACTCTTTTTCCTTTTGAGGGATATTTCATGCATGCAATATGATGAGATATAAGATATATGAAATGACACATCATTGGTCTATCAATGGTTATTGGAGGAGCTCGGGAACAAACAAGAGAAACTTTCTGTGTTTTGTGACAGTCAGAGTGCCTTGCACATTACAAGGAATCTAGCCTTTTATTCCAGGACAAAGCACATAGGAGTTCAGTATCACTTCGTTCGAGAAGTAGTGGAAGACAGAAATGTGAATTTACAGAAAATCCATACGAAGAAGAACCTAGCATATGTTTTGACCAAGCCAATCAATACTCACAAGTTTGCCTGGAGTAGATCCTCTTGTGGCCTAATAGAAACGTAGGCAACATGATTATGGCGAAGTAGAAAGGATGATGTGGAGATTGATTGATTCTCAATCTAATATCCAAGTGGGAGATTAGATTTTATTTTAAGTAAAAATTATTATAATACACAATTAAAAATATTATATGTACGTGTTTTTATATGTATAAGTAAATTTTATCTTATATTATGAATATTTTAGTTATTTATTTTCTCTCAGTAGTTTAACAGTAAAATTTACCAAACATCAATAATTACTTTCAAAATTCACAGTACTTCTGAAAATAAAATTTATTAAAACTTAATTGATTTTCTTCACAGCTGATTATTTGTACAGTATAACTAACATCAATTATTTTAAAAGGTACAGCATTCCCAAGCTGGCCCTAAAGGGTGTTGATTGATCATTTGTCACTCGTCATGTGGTGTATTTGAATATGATATTGCTTCATATTATTACTATTATAATAACTAAATTACAGTATTCATCATGCTCTGCAAAAACAGAGCGGGAACGACAACAATGGCAATTGTCAAAGTCTTGGGCGGTGCCAAATCATGGGGAGAATGTCAAAGCAATCACCTAAATGTCAGCACCAAATTTGGTACTTGACTTTGGTGCCAGCAAATCAAAGAAAATAGAGGACATAGCCCGCAAAATTTGAAAGCTAGATTGACAAATTGAAGCCATGTGTATTGACGAAATTGAAGCCATAATTGGTGAGCTAAAATCGTTGATTTTATTGACCACTATTTTGCTATAAATAGAAGTGCAAATGAAGAGCTGAAGTATTCCATTAAGAGAAAGAGCAATTTAGCATTTTTGAGAGAGAGTTTGGAGAGCTTGAAATTATAAGCTTTTGTTATAGTAATTTGAGAGTTTGAGTATATTGGGGTTTTGGAAAGTGAGTTAAAATACTATAATACTTGTAACTCCTTTTTACTAGTAAAATATTTTCTTATATTTTCGCCCGTGAATATAGGCTAAAAGTCGAACCATGTAATTTTCTAGTGTTCTCTTTTGTGCTTATTCTTTATTTTTCTATCAATTTTTATTTTAGCTGCGTGTCTGCTTCACCCATCAATTTCCTAACAGTGGTATCAGAGCTATTAGTTGTATTTTTTTGGAGTTGGGTACTATTCAAGTAACGATACTATTCACATATACGGTATTGTTCGCGTATTCAATACTATTAACGTATACGATACTGTTTACAAGAAACGATGGAAGCGATCCAAGAACTTTACGGTGCAAAGCAGGGAATAGTGGTGTGAGTAAAGCAACTGTGTGGTTTTGTACATGTTTAAGAAAGTTCTGTCACAAATGCGATAAGAGATTAAGGAGTCTGGGTTTTAAGTGGGACCATTGTGACCCCTCCAGTCTTTCCTAGGAACTTTCCTAGTGTACATTTTCACACATACTCACAACTATTCAAGGTGGTACATTAACTTGTGTGCGGTATTTATCAACAAAATGGCGGTGAAGTATGAAATTGAGAAGTTTAACTGAAATAATTTTTCGTTGTGGAAAATAAAGATGAAAGCTGTATTAAGGAAATATAATTGCTTGGCAGCAATTGGAAAAAAGGCTCATAGAGATAACTGATGACAAGTGGAACGAGATAGATGGCAATGTAATTTCTGATCTACACTTGACACTTACAGATGAAGTATTATCCAGTGTGGCAGAGAAAAATACAGTGAAGGAAATATGAGATACTCTTACAAAATTGTACGAGGCCAAGTCACTACACAACAAAATTTTCTTGAAGAAACTCTATACTCTTCGAATGGCGGAATCTATAATGGTGACTGACCACATCAATACCTTGAAGACTCTATTTTCACAACTCACAACGTTGGGTCATAATATAGAGGAGAATAAACGTGCAGAGCTTCTACTTCAAAGTCTACCAAATTCGTATGATCAACTCATCATCAACCTAACGAACAAAAATCTAATGGATAGTCTAGTTTTCGACGATATTACAGCCTCCGTATTAAATGAGGAGAGCAGGTGGAAAAACAAGAAAAACAGACAAGTAAGTTCGCAACAAGCGAAGGTGCTATCGATGACGAGAGGAAGATCAACAGAACGCGGCCCTAGTGGGAGTCAAAATCATGGTAGATCAAAATCCAGAAGTAAGAAGAATGTTAAATGCTACAACTGCGGCAAGAAAGAGCACATCAAGAAAGAGTACACCAAGAAAGAGTGTTGGAGTAACCAGAAGAGAAAAGAGGGTAAAGACCTTGAGTCGTCAAATGCTCAGGGGTGTGTAGCAAGTATCTCGGATGATGGCGAAATTCTCTACAGCGAGGCAACAACTATTTCAGAAGGCAGAAAACGACTATCTGATGTCTGGCTTATAAATTCAAGAGCTACCTGGTACATGACCTCTCGGAGAGAATGGTTCCACACATATGAACCTATCTTAGGAGGATCTATATATATGGGTAATGATCATGCCTTGTAGATCGCTAGTATTGGTACTATCAAAATAAAAATATTTGATGGTACAATTCGCACAATTGGGGAGGTACGACATGTCAACGGCCTGAAGAAAAATCTATTGTTTTTGCGACAAATTGATAGTCATGGGTGTTAACATGAATATGTTAATAATATTGATTTTGATGATAACAAATTTTAAATGGTTTTTGATAAAAATATTGGAGCTATTTCTTAATAAACGAAAACCTTAATAATCATTCCATTCATTTTTTCATAAAAGATGGACTTTCAAATTAAAAAAAGATTCTCTATAAAATCTGGTTTAAAATGTAATTCTGGAAATAAACGGTAAACCGTTTTCCTTTAAACGGTTAACCGGTTAGTACCAGAGAGCAAAATATTACCTAAAGCTCTAACCGTTTATGATAAACGGGAAAACACAAAAGATGGAAAGGCTACTGGAACTTAACGGTGAACCGTTTATTTTAAACGGTTAACCGATAACTTCCATAATTGAAGGTTGTCCTCCTCTGGCACTATTTAACAAAACCAGATAAGGCTGAATTGTTTTGCAGGTTACTGGAGACAAACGGCAAACCGTTTATTACAAACGGTTAACCGATAATATCCAGAGAAGTCACTTCATACAAATCCTTAACCGTTTAATGTAAACGGATAACTGATGTTCATTTTGTAGGTTACTGGAGACAAACGGCGAACCGTTTATTACAAACGGTTAACCGATAATATCTAGAGAAGTCACTTCGTACAAATCATTAACCGTTTAATATAAACGGATAACTGATGTTCATCTTGCAGGTCTCTGGAACTTAACGGCGAAAGGTTAATTCTAAACGGCAACCCGTTTATTTGAAATTTGGCCCAACGGTAACTTTTGACCAGCCAAACGGTTAACCGTTTAGGGTTAACGGTGAACCGTTTTCTGACCGATAGTTTGTAACGGCTAGATTTTCAGCTCCAGATATAAATAAGCTCATTCAAATTCAAAGAGGGTTGATCACAACACGACCATTGAGCAAATATTCGAGAATACAATCTTCATAGAGCTTAGAACACATTCTTGCTTTATCTATTCACATATTAAGCATCATTGTGTAATCTTATATATTGTGAGAGGCAAAACAATTTGTAATCTTTTACTTTGAGTGATTGTAAGTGTTGGGATACACTTGGGTTAAGAGATTGGGGATAATCTCTTGTTGTAAAGGTTTATTGACACCTTAGAAGTCAAGTGTAAGCATTTGAAGCCTTGGAGGCTTGCTTAGTGGAATCCTCAAGCCCGGAAAGCTTGGAGGAGTGGACGTAGGCGAAGTTGGCCGAACCATGTAAAAATCTCTGTGTTTGAATACCTCTTCCCTTATCTTTTTATATTGTGATCAACTTAATTGTTATTGCTTTGAATTTGGATTATATTTGCATTAAGTTTTTCTTTATAAATTGAATAATTTTTTAGAATTTCAATTCACCCCCCTCTTGGGTTGCATACTTATATTTCAATGGGTACAAAACTCATGTGGATAATGAAATTATAAAGATCATTAAAGGCGCGCTTGTATTGATGAAGGCAAAAAAGATCGGTGCTAATTTATTCATGCTTAAAGGAGAAATACTACAGGAGGTTGATGCGTGTGTCACGTCAAATGGGGAAGAATCAACAATGATGTGGCATTTCAAACTTGGCCACATGTCATAACAAAGTTTGAAGATTCTCTCTGAGCGAAAATTACTTTCGGGGCTCAAATCGGTAAGTTTACCATTTTGCGAACATTGTGTTACAAGTAAGCAGCATAAATTAAAGTTCAGTAGATCCATTACTAGAAGTAAATGCATTCTAGACTTGATTCATTCTGATATTTGGAAATCACCGGATATATCCATGGGAGGTGCAAAGTACATGGTGACTTTCATTGATAATTATTCTAGAAGA
Source organism: Citrus x clementina (assembly GCF_000493195.1). NCBI lineage: Eukaryota > Viridiplantae > Streptophyta > Magnoliopsida > Sapindales > Rutaceae > Citrus > Citrus x clementina. The sequence goes on from NW_006262201.1 coordinate 3,180,642, forward strand.
TGTTGGGTGTATCCAATTAAGAAAAAGTCAGATGTATTTTCAGTGTTTAAAGAATACAAAGCATGGGTGGAACTTGAATCTGGTAAAAAGATCAAGTGCTTAAGGAGAGATAATGGTGGAGAGTATACGGACGGCGAGTTTCTTGCTTTCTATAAGCAAGAATGTATTTAGAAGCAATTCACGGTGGCATACACTCCTCAACAAATTTGAGTGGCAGAGCGGATGAATAGAACTCTTACAGAACGGATAAGAGCTATGTTGAGGACTGCTGGTCTACCCAATTCATTATGGGAAGAAGCAGCCAAAACTACCTGTTATATAATAAATCGATCGTCATCTACAGCTATTGGGCTGAAGATAGCGATGGAGATGTGGACTGGAAAGCCAGCTGATTATTTCTACCTACATGCGTTTGGATGTCCTGTATACGTAATGTACAATGCCCAAGAAAGAACAAAGCTGGATCCAAAATCTAAAAGATGTATCTTCTTGGGGTATGTTAATGGAGTAAAGGGGTATCGTCTGTGAGACCCCACTGCCCATAAGATTGTCATTCGTAGAGATGTTATCTTTATACAAGATCAACTGCAAAGGAGAGATGAGGATGATAGCAGGGTAAAAGAAAAGTCAGAGACTATACCGGTATATGTGGAAAATAATCCAGAAGATTCAAATTCTTTTGAAGTAGCACCATAACACGAAGAATAAGAACCAGTCGAGTTTGAGGCTCCAGAAATTTGTCGGTCAACTCGTGAGAAATGACCGCCAACGTGGCACTCGGAGTATGTCACAGAGATCCTGTCTTCAAACAGAAAATAGAGAGCCTTCAACTTTCCATGAAGCTTTAAACAACATAGATGTTGCTTTGTGGATGACAGCAATGTAGGAAGAAATTGAAACTCTACACAAGAACAAGACATGAGAACTTGTACCATTACCAAACGGAAGAAAAGCCATTGGTAATAAATGGGTCTATAAGATCAAACGTGATGGCAATGACCAAGCGCAGCAGTATTGTGCAAGACTGGTGGTGAAAGGATATGGTCAGAAAGAAGGTATTGACTTTAACGAAATATTTTCTCCGGTAGTTCGACTCACAACAGTCAGAGTAGTCTTGGCAATGTGTGCTACATTTGACTTATATCTTGAGCAGTTAGATCTGAAAACTGCATTTCTTCATGAAGAACTTGAATAAGAAATATCTATGCTCCAACCAGAAGGTTTTGCAGAAACAGGAAAGGAGAACTTGGTTTGCAGGTTGAATAAATCTCTATACGGTCTCAAACAGGCGTCGATGTGTTAGTATAAGAGATTTGATTCCTTCATCATGAGCCTTGGATACAACAGACTCAGTTTAGACCATTGTGCATATTACAAAAGGTTTGAAGATAATGATTTAATTATTTTACTGTTGTATGTGGATGACATGTTGGTAGCAGACCCCAACAAAGATCGAATCCAAGAATTGCAGGCACAGTTAGCTAGGGAGTTTAAAATGAAGGACTTGGGACCAACAAACAAGATTCTAGGAATGCAAATTCATCGAGACAAAAATAACAAGAAGATTTGGCTTTCACAGAAGAATTACTTGAAAAAAATCTTACGGCGCTTCAACATACAAGATTGTAAGTCAATCTCTACTCCACTTCCTGTTAATTTCAAATTATCCTCAAGTATATGTCCTAGCAATGACACAGAGAGGAAGAAGATGTCTCGAGTACCGTATGCATCAGCAGTGGGAAGTTTGATGTTCGCTATGATATGTACTAGACAAGACATTATACAAACAGTAGGAGCAGTTAGTCGATACATGACGAATTCTGGTGGAGAGGATTGGATAGTTGTGAAAAGGATTCTGAGATGCATCAAAGGAACCTCATATGTTGCATTATGTTATGGAGGATCAAAGTTTACTGTCAGGGGCTATATGGATTCAGATTTTGCAGGAGACCTTGATAAAAGAAAATCCACTACTGGTTATGTGTTTACACTTGTGGGAACAGTTGTAAGCTGGGTTTCAAAACTGTAGACCATTATGGCCTTATCTACAACAGAAGCAGAGTACATGGCCGCTACACAAGCTTGCAAGGAAGCTATTTGGATACAATGGTTATTAGAGGAGCTCGAGCACAAACAAGAGAAAATTTATGTGTTTTGTGACTGTCAGAGTGCCTTGCACATTGCAAGGAATCCAGCATTTCATTCCAGGACAAAGCACATAGGAGTTCAGTATCACTTCGTTCGAGAAGTAGTGGAAGACAGAAGTGTGAATTTATAGAAAATCCATACGAAGGAGAACCTAGTAGATGTTTTGACCAAGTCAATCAATACTGACAAGTTTGCCTGGAGTAGATCCTCTTGTGGCCTAATAGAAACGTAGACAACATGATTATGGCGAAACAGAAAGGATAATGTGGAGATTGATTGATTCTCAATCTAATATCCAAGTGGGAGATTAGATTTTATTTTAAGTAAAAATTATTATAATACACAATTAAAAATATTATATGTACGTGTTTTTATATATATAAGTAAATTTTATCTTATATTATGAATATTTTAGTTATTTATTTTCTCTCAATAGTTTAACAGTAAAATTTACCAAACATCCATAATTACTTTCAAAATTCATAGTACTTTTAAAAATAAAATTTACTAAAACTTAATTGATTTTATTAACAGCTGATTATTTGTACAGTACAACTAACATCAATTATTTTAAAAGGTACAGCATTCCCAAGCTGGCCCTAAAGGGTGTTGATTGATCATTTGTCACTCGTCATGTGGTGTATTTGAATATGATATTGCTTCATATTATTACTATTATAATAACTAAATTACAGTATTCATCATGCTCTGCAAAAACAGAGCGGGAACGACAACAGTGGCAACTGTCAAAGTCTTGGGCGGTGCCAAATCATGGGGAGAATGTCAAAGCAATCACCTAAATGTCAGCACCAAATTTGGTACTTGACTTTGGTGCCAGCAAATCAAAGAAAATAGAGGACATAGCCCGCAAAATTTGAAAGCTAGATTGACAAATTGAAGCCATGTGTATTGACGAAATTGAAGCCATAATTGGTGAGCTAAAATCGTTGATTTTATTGACCACTATTTTGCTATAAATAGAAGTGCAAATGAAGAGCTGAAGTATTCCATTAAGAGAAAGAGCAATTTAGCATTTTTGAGAGAGAGTTTGGAGAGCTTGAAATTATAAGCTTTTGTTATAGTAATTTGAGAGTTTGAGTATATTGGGGTTTTGGAAAGTGAGTTAAAATACTATAATACTTGTAACTCCTTTTTACTAGTAAAATATTTTCTTCTGTTTTCGCCCGTGGACGTAGGCTAAAAGCCGAACCACGTAATTTTCTTGTGTTCTCTTTTGTGCTTGTTCTTTATTTTTCTTCTAATTTTATTTTAGCTGCGTGTCTGCTTCACCCATCAATTTTCTAACAGCAACAACAACAGCAACAGCAGCAAACAAGCCAAAACAAATCTCATATATACTACTGGGCTTAAATTAGCTCATATGTATTCAACACGCTCTTCCAAAACAGAGAGAACAAAATAAAAGGAAAGGAGAAAATGGTTAATTGTACAAACCCCAAAAGAAGAGAAAATAAGGTTGCTGGGCTTAAAAAAAGCCACGATTTCTGAAATTTAACTTTCTTCAATTGATATATAAAAAAGGGGGTTTTAGTTAAAGTAAATTATGATAAATGCAAGAACAAATCTCATACATTAGTCTAACAAGGGACCATCAAGTTCAAGCCTTTACTCTGAAGGTCACAAGATATTGGTAACTAAGCTTATGCTCTTTATTATGGAAAACAGAAATTAAAAATATAATTTAGTTGTTTTGTTCCTTATTAGAGGACTAAAAGAAAGAACTATAACGAAAAGTTTAGTTCATAATAACCAAAAAAAGAAAAGGACTAGCTCTAAAATGTAATTGAAAACAGACAAACTAAACAAAACCAAACTTTAAAATGCAATGAAAGTGTTCTTAAGTACCTTGAAGGATTAAAGTGCTGTTGTTGAAGATGAAGATGGCAGTGGTTGCTTGTTTGAGTCATATTGAATGCAACTCTTCTTCTTCTTCTTCCTTTCTGGTGAGTATGCTTCTGGCGAACCCCTGTAGCATTTTTTTTGACAATAGAGTTTAACTCAATTGTTTTTTGATGGAGGCCGACCCCACTGAACTAGATCCATGACAATATCTTTTTACTCCCCTACTTTCACGTGCACCAACCCGTATCTGACGTGTGTCGTTGCAAGCTGACCCCACGCAACAAAGATCCGTTACAATATCTTTTTAGTCCACCTCTACTGTCGCGTACACCAACCCGTATCTGACAGGTGTCGTTGCAGGTTGACCCCACTCAACAAAGATCCATGACAATATCTTTTTAGCCCCCCACTTTTTTCTTAAAATAAACGGAGTCACTTTTTAAGTACACGGATAGGGGTGGGCACGGTTCGGTTCAATTCGGTTCGGTTTGAAATTAAGTAGAACCGATTTAAATCGGTTATTTTATAAAAAGAACCGAATAAGAACCAAACTCAAACGGTTCTTTTCGGATCGGTTCGGTTTTTTCGGTTCTCGGCATATTGGGCCTATTTTGAATTTTTAAATTTTTAGCCCATTGGGCCTCATGAATGTAATAATTTTTTTCAACAATTAATTTATCCTAATTTTATTACAAATATTAACAATAAATACAAAGTATTCAAAACAAATTTTATCACTAATATCTTACTAACTATTAATAAGATACTCCCAAAATATGAAATATTAAAATTTCAAAATACATAACCAAACTCCAATACTCCATCTATATAAACATAATCATAATGTTATAAAGAGAAATAACACATGTTTGATTTGAATAAAATCAAAAAATAATTCGATTTTTCGGTTCAGCTAAGTGAACCGAATACCGAACCGACATTTCGATTTTTTTTACAAACGGTATATTCGGTTTTTTTAAAAAATAAAAACCGAACCGAATTAGAAAAAACCGTCGGTTCGGTTCGGTTTTTTTAACACTACGGTTTTTTTGCCCACCCCTATACACAGAGGCTTGACTTGGGATTATTGCGTGTAGTGGTGGAAATAAACCCACAACGTTTACCCGAATCCAAACTAAATAAATTTGGTTTGGCGTTGGATAAAATATGAAATGGGTTAAATTTGAATTTTTATGTAAAAAGTTATTGGGTTTTTACGTAAAAAATTATTTCATAATGGTTTGGTTATAGTTTACCCATATGTCATAGATAAATTTAAGGTGGCATATCAATAAAAAATAAATTAAACAAATCAAAAGTTAAATTAATATTTTAATAATAATTTTTTTATTAAAATTATTATTATATAATAACAATTATACTAATAATTATTATCATTATATAATAATAATAGAAGTGTTGCGTAGGGCATATACATATGTAATTGGTTGTACAGTACACTATTATACAATAATTTTTTAAAGTCTCAACTTGATTTAAAAAGCTAAATTAATATTTTAATAAATAACTAAGACAATAACTTTATGAAATCCTCTAATATAAATCCTATTTGTATTGTAACTTACTAAAATTTAAAATGTAATTGATTATAACATTTTATTAAATAAAATATGATTCTATTGTTATTTTTTAATTAAATTTAAATCTAATTAGATTTCATGTCTAATTTTTCTTACTACATTTAAAATTTTGGAGCTTTTTCTAATTATAATAAATCTTATATTTATTTCTTGAAAGATTTAAATTTATAAATTTGAATGATTTAATTTAATTTTGATGAATTGTTTGATACTTGAGTTGAGATGTCTTATCTTATTTTAATTTGTATTGGCGTTGTTAGAATTTATGTTGTAATATGGTTAATATGTAAGGACAAAGTTATTATAAAATCTATTATATATAAGTTTTATCCGATATATTTTTTCATATTTTAATATTAATTTAATAATTAATAATAATTATTTTGATATAATTAAATTTATCAAAATAAAAACTATTTTGATTATAAAATTCAAACCAAATCCAAATGGATTGGGTTAAAAATATTTGGATTGGACTTAAATTTTTATGATTTAGTTTGAATTGACTTAACCCAACCCAAACCAACCCATGTCCACCCCTAAATTTTGCGTGTTTAATGTCACTTAACAGGGAAGTTGTGTTTGGCTACCACCAGCGCTAGCTATTTAGTCCACGTATTATTCCAGAATTAATCATCCTCTTTTCAAGATGTGTTTAGGATAGCTCTTTACTTGCCTTTCCCTTTTTATTTAATCTAACATTTGTTTCTTAAATTTAAAAAATAAATTGCCTAATTTATTTAAAGTAGAATTTTATATTATATTAAGTATCTAAATTTATTCATTAACTTATTTTAACATGTACTTTATTTAAGATTAATATCAAAATTTTAATTAGATAATTTATTTACACCAGTATTTTGTATAAAGATCATATATACAAATTTTTATTCAATAAAATATTTAAATCAGTATTGAATAGTAAACATAAAAATTATTCAATTATTAATGTACAATAATATTGAAGATTAAATATTAAAAATTTAACAATTAGTAGCATAATTTAAAGATAATTATACTATTAGCTTTATTAATTTAAGTTTAACATACTCATATCTGACATTTATAACAAACAAAAGACAATATTATCTATTATTCAATCTAATATAATCTAATCCTAAAAACCAAATATAGTCCATTCATATTTTTCATTTATGTTATTGATCCAATAGTTATAGATATAACAAGAAGAGAAGAGTTTTTTTTTAAAATAATTCTTTAAAATACAAGAATTAGCTGAAAAACTAACTCAAAACTAAATGAGAATTTACCCTTTCTTGTTTTGTGCCATCTTATCCAGTTGCACAAATAAGTAAATGTTGTAAAATTTTCCGCTGGGGAAGTTCGTGGAACATGCATCGGACCCAAAAGAAAGAGAGGGAGGCTATAATTAAATTAAACAATTTTTCACATAATAACCCTTTATCACCAATAAAATGTGAAATGAAAGCTAATTGATTTGGGCCAACAGATTTGGGCTCTACTCCACCCGTACTATTTGGGCCAAATACTACTGTCTTTAGGGGATGCTTCTCATGTGCATAACTTTTATTAGGAAATTTCAGATTTTGGGTGGATGTTATAGTTTGTATGGTTAAATGAAAATTGAAGTTTGAATATATATTATATTTCATTCTTTTATATTTATTGGATTTTTTATTACTAATATCATATTTTACATTAATTTTAGATTTAAAATTTTAATTTCTCAAAGCAAATTTGCGTAGTTGGGGATTCATGAAACAACAACAACAATAATAAAAAAAATGCAAATTATAATAAATAAAAATAAAAATAATAAATATTTTAAAATAATATTAATTGAAACAATACCTTTTTTTCCCCCAAAAAATTTAAAAGAAATGAAAAAAATTCAAATAATTTTGAGTTTCCCTCTCAAATGTGATGTGATATACATGTGACTACTAAAAACTATCATAAAATTATGATGGAAAAAACTATGTCATAAACAATGGCATAGATGACGGATAAGTTGTTTGTCATGCGCCTTCTTTTATGATAGTTGTTTCCGGTCATCTATTATCAGTTTTTTTATAGTAATTGATCTTGACGTATGTATCATTAAACATGAAACTAATATAACTTGAAACTTACTACAAAAGACATGAAACACAAGATTATAATCTTGCAATCATAAAAATCATGCAAATCACAGTGCAATAGATATGAAACACATGCCATTAATCTTGATGTTGGGACTATTAAACATGAAATCAATATAAATTGAAACTTACAGTAATAAAAATGAAACATAGGATCATAAACCTACAATCATTTAATTAAGTCAATCAAGTATAATGAACATGAAAACAATACCATCAAACTTGAAATTACTGTCATTTAATATAAAACTAATTTTTTTATTATTATATTATTTTTTATTTTTTATTTGATTACATTTAATTATTATTTTATTCATTTAAGAGACATAAATACCATTTAAACTTAAAACTTACTGCAATAAACATAAAATACATGATCATAAATCGGTTGGTCACGGTTTTTTTCTTTTAAATTTTTATAATGTCTTTAAAAAACTTTTTTAATATAGTAGCAAAGGCCTAGTCAGATAGCTCATGACCTTTTCATTTTATTGCCTTTTACATCTCGTGCGGCCTATTTGCACCAGCACCACGAAAAAATTGTTTATTTATGGAAAAGACCAATCTTGAGGAAACATAAATAATAGTGTATGATTGTGACCATCATTTTTTTAAATGAAGAATGCATTGAATAAACAACAACATCAATACATTTATTCAAAGCAAGAATGTATTATTTTTTGTTATTTGTATGTTAGATTGCGATATTTATAATAAAAGATCTACTGAGACAACTTTAGATTAGATAGATTTCTCTATCCTTAAAAATTCTAAAAAAAGAAAATTTATTCTATCTGTATTGGCAGAAAAGAAATCTACCTTTGACAAAAGAAATCTACCTTTGACTTTTAAAAAAAAAAAATTACGACTTGAATTTTGAAGGCATGAGTTGCCAATAGGATACAAGCCCATTGGCCAAACATGTATAAATTGAATAAACAATGATGTCTTCAGTTGTTTCGGCTATGAAATTTATAAAAAGATAATTTGGTACATTTTTAGTATGTTCCCATTAACCCAGTAGCTTATCCATCTTTTTCCTAGTTAAAATTCATTCTACTTTCAACGCTGTCTCTTATCTCTTTTTTTAAAATCAAATTTCCTCTTTTATTAATCAACTTAAATTATCCAATCCCATCTTTTTTCTCATTTGGCTTGTTCTCGTGGATTTGCTTTGATTTAACTTTTTCCCTTATTCGTCAAGAATTTATGTGCACATTAATAATTTAATATATTGATCTGTTAATGTTGAAGGCTCTACGAACTTAGTAGTATATCTTACTTTCAAAATTAGCTCTAATAACTAATTATATATCTTTGCATTCTCCATGCAAACTTTCTCGAATTTCTTAATTAAATTTCTCAAATTATCACCTAACGTGTTCAAAGAGAGCACGTTACGTGACAATTTTGGGAGATTGTGGAATTTTTTTTGTGATTTTAAGGGTTTGATAAAGATTTGCAATTTGTGCTTTTGTGAGATGAAGAATGTCTTTTTACTTTCCAAAGTGGATTCCAATACAATTAACTCATAACCGTTAACGGGGGACCTCACAAAGGCAAAGTGTTGGCCGGTGAGTTGAAGCCGCCATTACTTGCTGCACTTTTGCGTTTTTTTTTTTTTTTTCCCTTCTAAACACAAAGTCAAAGTCCTTGTTTATTTAATATGTTTGTGTATGGAGTGGATTCGCTAAAGTTGTTTATACTAAACCACTTGTAATTAATCATTCAATAAGGGGCACATTTGTTGACCCTGAATGTCCCGATAGTTATCTTTGTTTTAATTAACTAAATTAAAAAAATGATGGACCCAACTCCAAACTCAACAAGTTCACTACTTACGCGTAAAAAGAAAGAAGGGAACAAAAATTTACATCAGGTTTGTTTTTGTATTCTTGTAATAATTTAAGACAGCCGATCTGGTGATGAATACTCTGATGCTACAAGTTTCTCTCCACTTTCGTTGGCTGCAAGCATCGCATCTTCAAACGTTACTCCCTCCTCCATCCATTGTCTTTCGTTGGCTGAAAGCATCGAATCTTCAAACGTTAATTCCTCCTCCATCCATTGTGAATCTTATGTAAATTACAACTCAGTTTCAACTATTAAAATATATATATATATATGAACAAGAATCTGGGGGTTGACAACTCTGTTTCTGCTCATGGCACAATGGCACCTTCGTACTATAAATAGGAGTGATTGAGTTGAACCCAAAAAAAGGAAAAAAATTACAAACAGAAACTCCCTATTTGTCAGTTGGAAAAAAAAAAACACACGTGATGCCGATTCCGAACAGCGAGGACTGCCGTGGTCATACTAATAATGGGTATGGTTCTTTTCTAACTCAGTCAACTTAATTATGATCATTTTCCTTTCAGTTTTCTGTAAATGCGGAGGCATGATCTTTTCGTGAAGTAGAGTGATTATGAACTCGGCTACGACTCATCACCAGCACCTTATGTTACGGCGACCGATGAGGAATTTGGTGCCGTCGGGTGTCACGCCGTTGGGTTCGGCTCGTCGAGCTCGGGGCTTCGGGCATCGGCAAATCGAAGGCCGGATTCTTTGGTGAGTCGCCGCCTCCGCGGGGGATCAGAGGTCATGATGATGATGGCTTTCACATTGACCATGAATGCCAGGCCAGGAGGTGACCTAGAGTTGGATAGTACGGGTGGAGTTGACTCTTGGTTCTTAGATAAGAGCGGCTCAAGGCTAAATATTCTTATGTCAGCCGTCGAGTCAAAGCTCATCCTAGCTTGACGCTGTCGGATACGGATAATATCGGTGCAGTTTTTTTAATGAAATTTTCAGATGCACGGATCCGCATAGAAAAGCATTTGATTATGAAAAAAATCTAACCCCCATTAGAAAAATGTTGTTAGCTTCGCCCCTGGGTGGACGAAGGCGAGGGTGACTGAAAGGGCTAACAAGAGTTAACTTATATAATTAATTGCTCTACTCTCTCACTACTACGAAAATGTTTTCTTTTAATTAATTACATTGAAGTGAATAATCTAAGATTCTGGGAAGCAAAATATAACTCTCTGCGGTATTTTTGTGATTTGCAGGGACCGAATTTTCCTTTCCTACGCTGCTGTTTTCGGGTTTGTCATTCCAGTTCTTGTCAATCTCGTGGCTGCTAACGTTGAAGGCACAAACAAGCCCTTGTTCGAAGAGTATGCCATAAACATGTCGGCTTTTCTTGTGGGGATGGGAGTGTACTGCGTTGCACTTGTTGCTGATTTCAACTCCCGAATCTGTCAATCAAATTCTAATTCAGCTGCTGCTGATACCGATATTTCTTCCAACGTCTATAGCCTTATTGCTGTCGTCTTCGGATTGCTTTCTACACTCTCACTGGTGTCGATCCTTGTTCCACGCGTGATCGGTTATGTCATCTTGGGCATTGGTTGGCTCTGCGCAGCTATTTTCCTTGCTGTCTTTCAAGGTGGCAGATTGATCATGGATCCTGTTCGTTGGATTTACAACAAATTCATCAAGCCGGTTTTCACCAAGACTAGGAATTGGTTCAACGTAAATGCGCCATGTTTCAATTACTTACGTAATCAAACTAGTTAATTCTCTTCCGTCTTCCTCACTCGATCGGCAGACCACGAGGTTAAGTTGACTTATGTGTCAAATTTTCGTTGGTTATATTTGGTCAGTTGTGTATTGTCACATATGGGGATATCTGTTGAGGCATGTAATCGATGCATGTTTAAGATGTCTGTCTTTGATGAACGCTAAGGCAGCTCATTATTCAGAGTACAAGAAGACTGAACTCAAAGCTACACGTGTCAGAAATGCCATGTCATTAAAGGTGACTGAGCAATGGAACAGCTCTATTGACAGCTCATCATAGGTGGTTAAGTTTGTTGTAATACACACCGTGTGCATGTTTATGAAGTTTAGATAGATCTTATAATCTGTTTAGTGTAATTAGTTACAAGTTGTTTTTACTGATAAGTGTATATAAGCGTGAGATGTAACTGATGCAAGTGATTAAGAAAGTTCCAGATTAAGAAAAATTTTCTATGAGATTTTCTTTCAAACCAAACATCATTTTTCTCATTCTGTTTCAATGAAAAATTAAGCCTAATAGAAAAGTGAATCTATATGCTGCTATTTCTTCGAATAAATTTCTTGTATTTTCTCCTTCAGCTATTTTGGAATGCTTTCCGGACCTGTTTTAATTTGAAAATATGAATATCTTTAATTATTTAATTAATTAAATCATTTTTTAAAGAATTTATAATAGAAAGTGAATAGAAGTATACAACTAATAAAAAAACTTTTTCTCCCATTCAGTGCGAACCTTTGTCTTTGGCTGTTAAAATTCCTTCAAGATTGTGATCACAGTACAAAGAATTCAGGAAAAGGAAGTTACTAAAAGCGAGAGAGGACACGTGGCTATTAAAATATTGATTTTAATAAGGAAAAATGGGGTTGGCTGAAAAAGGAGAAAGGGGAGCTTCGCGGTAGGCTCACTTCTGCTTTTGAGTAAGCACGAATCATCATCATTGGGCTTTCAACCGTCCTTCTCTTTGAGTCGCTCGTTGAACTGTCACTCAGAGACGTGGCGAATGGACGCGGAGAAAAATATTGGAATGGACCGGACCTGATTAATTTTTTTAATACATTAATTACTTAGTGATTGTGCTTTGTCTTTTTGACCTAATATTCTCTATACCAAGAATTACATTGATTTACGTCTCCAATGCTTGAGGCCATAGTCACGAGCTATGGGAGTAGAGAACCATTGATTTACAAGCAATTGAAGCAAGCAACCGTTGATTTAAATCACTTAAAAAGAATTTTGAACCGAGAATGTCGTCATTACAATGAATAAAAGTCCAAATTTTCCAAGTTGTTGTAGGAGAAGAACTAGCCCGACAAAAGAGCGTCGATATTCCATCTTTTGGCCTTACACCTTTCATCTGGTTTGTTTCCTTTCATAGACCAAAGTTGGTGGCTACGTACCTTTCTTTCTAACCGGCCTTTTTCCTTCAGACCAAAGTAAGTTGCTTGGCAATCCCAATTTCCTTTCACACATCTGTAAAGTGAAGGAATGTAACTTATATTGTGCTTGCTAACTATAATAGTATTTTAGGCCATTTGAAAAGCATTAGGAAAAATTATCGTGTCACTTTCGTGGAAAAGTATAAAGGAGATCCTGAATCAACATATTGAGGCTTTAATTCAATTTTATTTGGTAATAATTTCCAGTTCAAGCAAGCTATAAACAACGATGAAGATTTATTCAAATATGTCTAATTTAATGAAGAAAGGACTCTCAGATGTTAGCCCTTGTTTACTTTGTTTTCTTCCATAATAAGATAAGACCGCTCAATCCTTTTATTTATTTTTTTTAAAAAAGGGAAAGTAAATCTCTTATTAATTCAACTGAGTGAATATATTACAGTACAATAGATATGTCGTAACATCAATGCCATTCATACACGTATCAGATAAATAATATCTTAACACTCACGACATTAGGCTTTAAATAATATAAGGCTTTAAATACAACTTATCTTAGAATTAAAAACCTCAAAAATAGCAAGCACTAGGCATGTTCTAATATTATGCTTCATAACTCCACGAAGTAAGGTGCCACTATGTTAACGCTTGACTAATTAAACAAAAATCAATGCAGAATAAATAAATAAATGATAAAATATAAATAAATTATTATAAAAGATCATATCACGCCTTCTCTCTTAAAAATACCCTTGCCCTCAAGGGTAGATTTAAGATGTCTTCTTCTTCTCTTCCAATTTATAATTAGATACAACAATGCCTTCAACCTCTCATGAAAATTCTTCCAATTCATGATTCTGTGATGCAGGATCTTCTATTTATTCTTTTTAAATAATTATTCAATTGAATAATATGTCATAAATTTATAAGTTATGTGTATATTCATATTTCTCTTTATTATTAAATATCAGTTTTCAATAAAGAACCAGATTTTTATTTCATTTTTAGCATTAATTAATAGAAACTACACAGTTGTTTCCATTGTTAACAGAAACTATTATGGGCTTGGCTTTGGCCCGGAATGCATGGGAATTGAATTAATAAAATCTGAAGTATTTTAATATAAAAAAATTAATTTGTTAACATGAAATAAATGGCTTTAATTATATCACGGTGTTGTATACATACTGATAGTTCGATAAAATATTTTTTTTGCCCTGCCTTTTGTTGATGCATCCAATGAAATTTAAATAACAATAGAATAATTACTTCTCTCAAAACTTATGACAAGAACTCCTACGTTATCGACTCAAGCAACAGATTTCAAATAGAGTGAGTACTATACTGCAATACAATAATTAACCTCATTCCCATGCATGCATGCCTCTCCCACACAATCTCCTTTGCCACGTATTTACGATTTCGCACAGGAATATTTTGAGATCTTCTAGGCTTATCGATACCTTCCCTTGGAAGTGGACTCTTGTCTTTAAGGCTCACATTTTAAAACTGATTCAATAACTCCTCTACGATCTCCCATGTAGCCTCTTCCTTTAGAAGACGATGCCACTTCACTAAGCTTTCCACAAACTTTTGTTCCCATCGGTTTGGAATGCTTTCTTGGGATAACCACCACTGGAATTAAAAATGTCCATTCGTCAACTATGTTCTGGGTTTGTTGAAACAAACCTATAATTTTTCTACGGGTGGGCACGGGTATCAACCCGACCCAACCCGTATATAGAACGGGTTGAAAAAATTCAACCTAACCCAATCCATTATATTTTTCAACCCAACCCGACTCAACTTGTAAAGTTACGGGTTGGGTTGATTGGGTTGGGCTTTTGAAAAGCTCATTTTTATGGTCTAAACAAAAATTAATTAATTAATTAAAAAACACAAATACTAAAATCCTTACAACAAATCCAATATTTCAAAATTTAACAATCAAATTTATTAGTACATAACTAATGAAAAAAAAGTACATTAATTTAAAATCTTATTTAATACAAAACATTAAAGTCCAAAGAGTGAAAAATTTTATAAGTCTTCCATACATAGGAAGAGAGTTTCCCGAAACCATTGCTCAACACCAACCAACAGGAGTGTAATGAAGATCAATCTAATGACATCAAAATCCAGATCAATCCAAATTAATGACATTAAAATCTGATGCCAATCTTGAATCTATATAACAATAAAAATAAAAATATTAGGCATATATGTTATAACAAATAAATACAAGGAAAATATAAATAGAATAAAAATAAAAATCATAATATAAATATTTACCTAATGTAATTGATTCATAAAATGCCATATCTTCAACCGAAGATGTATCCTCTTCTACAGCAATACGAGAAGAACAAAGCCAATTTTGCCCACATATCAAGCTCTCTACCATTTTAGGACTCAAAGAAGCTCGAAATGGATCAAGAATGCGTCCTCCTGTACTGAATGCAAACTCAGAAGCAACTGTAGATATTGGGATTGTAAGAATGTCTTTGGCTACATTAGACAAAACTTTATACTTCCCACCATTTACCTTCCACCAGTTCAACAAATCAAATGAATCGTCAAAGCAATTTTCACAATCATCTAATAAATATTTGTCCACTTCATTTTTCAACTCTACACCATCCTCTTCCAGCTGCTTCTTTTTCCATTTTGAAAGTTTTGCTACCTTGGCTAATCTATAATCAATAATATCACTTTTTTTCTCTAACTCGGATGAAAAAATGACAGCATTAACAGATTGGTTTTGGCTACCACCATCACATCTAGGGTTATTATTTGTGTAAAAGTCATACAAAGAAGACAATAAGCCCTTAATCACTTTTATGAGCTCACACACAACATTTTCATCATACAACTCCTCAAAACAAAATTTCACAAAACTCAATTTATAACGCGGATCAAGCACAACAGCAACAATTAACAACTTATTTAGAGTGTTGAGGGAACCCCAATATTTGTCATACTTCTCTTTCATCTTCTTTGCCATTGCACTCAAATAAGAATCATCACTTAGTATCAATCCTTTTAAATTTGACTCTATAGAATGCATCTCATGAAAATACAAATGTGATGTAAGAGACAAAGAAGCACTAAATTTTTTAGTAATTTCATAGAAATTCTCCAAAAAATTATTCAACACACTTGCATTCACCCAATCTATAAGTTCCGGTGGCCCAATCCTTTTTTTTCCACCCTTTTTCTCTTCAAAATAGGATCTATAAAATCCATCATCATCCTCCAATCGTTCAAAAGCTTTTTGATATACAAGAGCACTCTCTAACATTAAATAGGTGGAATTCCACATAGTAGGAACATCCATCACAACAATACGTTTGGAATCAAGTTTTTCAAGCTCAACACATTTTCTAAACCTTATTAATCTAGCTGGTGATGATCTTACATATTTCACTGCATTGCGAATGCTAGAAACAGAATTATTCATCTCTTTCAATCCCTCAGTCACAATCAAATTTATAATATGTGCACAACATCTAACATGAAGATAATCACCATTCAACACAAGCCCACCCCAGTTATTCAGCTTCTTTTTTAAATAAGAAATGACCAAATCATTCGAACTTGCATTATCAACAGTAATTGTAAACACTTTATCAATACCCCATTCAAGCAAGCAAGACTCAATCAATTTTCCAATTGTATCTCCTTTATGATCATCAATCTGGCAAAAGTTTAATATCCTTTTATGAAGTTGCCACTCATCATCAATAAAATGGGCTATAATAACCATGTAATTAAAATTTTGTATTGAAGTCCAACAATCAGTTGTTATACAAACCCTATACTTATTACTAGCAAACACTTTTTTCAAATTATTCTTCTCATTTAAGTACAACTGATACACATCTCTAGCAACAGTTCTCCTAGAAAAACGATCAAGTTTTGGACAAGCTTTGCTCATAAATTTCCGAAACCCTTCTTTTTCAACAAAACTAAAGGGCAATTCATCAATAATTATCATCTCAATGCATGCTTTTCTAAGGTCCTCTTTGCTACAAGATATTGCCACAAGATTACTGCCACCACCAGTTGTGTTATCCTCAAACACCAAGGTTTTTTTTTTTTTTTAAATCAACTTTCCTATCAGTATAGGCTGTGCATGCTGACAAGTGATTCCATAAAGTACGGGTCCCAATAAATCTAAAATGACACGCACACACTTTAGAACAGTAGTTACACTTACATTTTGTATCATTCTCAAATTTTGTGTAATGTTCCCATACTTGTGACACTTTTCCACCTTTTCCATTGCCTGCATGTGTATTAATAGCATATCAGTTGTACTTTGAGTTGTTGAAGGTGTAGAGATATTAACTCCTAGATTGGATGAATTTGCTTCCATCTACAAGGAAAAAATTCCAGGCCATGAATATTGTCATTATCCTATTAATAATTAACAAATAATCGAAAAAATAACAAATAGTGGTCACAGCAAGCTTAAAGCTCTTTTATTAATACCTTTAGCCATGTTTGGATACTGCGATAAATAAATATGATTAGAATAATTTTATGAAAAAAAATCCATCTGAGATAGAATACATATGTGAATTTGAGAGCATGACTAGTTAATACTGAAAATATTTTTGCAGAACAATGCCCAGCAGATGTTTGTCGAAAAACCTTTTCCCTAAGATTGTAATAATAATAATTATTTTATTTATGTTAATCCGATTGTTGATTAAGCTTGACACCATCATAACAACCAAAAATTGACCAACTTTTATCAATAAAAAAATATTATAAAGCACCAAATCATGAAATCAAATGGGCTAGACATTTTAACAATAAAAAATTGATCAACTTGTTTCAAAACAATAATAAATTAGTAAAATAGAAAGAAGAAAGAACCTAAGCATGTGACGATTTGTAGTTTGGGCAGCTTTTCAAGAAACGCCGTGAGTTGTGATGTTGTTGTGCTCTATGCGCGAGCAGATGAGCAACTGTTCTTTAAACAAGAGAATTTGAGTTTAGGGTTCTAATAAAGTTGCTAAATATATTTTTATATATACGGGTTAACGGGTTGGGTTGGGTTAAAAATTTGCAACCCGACCCAACCCGCAAACAGTGCGGGTTGAAAATTTAATAACCCAACCCGACCCGTAAATTTTTTCAACCCAACCCAACCCGCAAAAATTCATACGGGTTGGGCAGGTTGGTGCCCACCCCTAAATTTTTCCACTTTTGTAACTGTTGTTAACAACAATTGACTATGTTTGACTCATGCGCAAAGCATGTGACTTGATTAAGTGATCAAAATGATGATTGATTTTTGTCTTTACGTTCTTAATGGTTTAAATGATTGCATATGAGTAACATGTGTAACATTACTATATTTAATTGACATGAGGTGGATGTCATCTTCAATACTTAAGCACAAAATCGACATGTCATCTTGAGGAGGCTATCAAGTCATACAAGTTGGAAAACACAAATTGACTCTATGACACCTTCTAGAAACTAGATTTAATGTAATTACTTTAACTTCTCCACCTTAAATTTGAAACTCTCTCAAACTTGCTACTTTTCTCTCTATATCTTTTGCAAAATTACCTTTTGCAGATTCCTGGTAAGTAGCTTAAACATAGCACCAGGAATAGCCTTAGTTAAGATATCAACAAAATTGTCATCAGTATGAATCTTTCCCAACTTAATAGTTGTTTTTGAAACCTCCAATCGAATAAAGTAAAGCTTGGTGTCAATATGCTTGGTCTTTCTATGATGTGTTTGGTTTTTGCTAAGGCATATAGCACCTTGACAATCACAATATATCACCGTAGACATTTGATCAACTCTAAACTCACTGACTATGTGTTAGAGTGTAATTTATGCACTAGTTTTACATTGTTTACTTCCTTTAATATCGATGTTTTGCACTTAATAATAGTGATTTACTTGTGTTTTATTTTTGTAGCTACAATTCTATTGATTAGTGCTAAAATTGAGCTACAAGATGATGTTTGAGGATGATTGTTTTCCTGGAGAAATTATGAGCGTCAAAAGAACTTTATTGATAAGGCGTGGGCGCGTGCTGTCAACTACGAACCTGTAATTTTTAGTTTAACGTGTTTTGTATTTTTGGTTATTTTTGTAATTATGAATTTAATATTTCAGCTATTTGTATTTCATTTTAGAAAAAACTCTAGAGGAGAAGAGAGAGAATAGTATTTAAGGGAGGAATCTATTATGAAAAGAGGAGACTTTGGAGAAAAGAAAGAAACCCTAGATCTAAATTTTTCTTTTCTTTCTATGAAGAACTAAACCTATTATTCTGGTTAAAGGTTAATGAAGTTTTGATTCATCACTACTGTGAGATTTTTCTTATGCTTTAATTGTTTTATTGCTTTTTGGGTATTTGTTTATTCTTTGAATTATTGTCATGATTATGTTTGTTAATTAGATAATTGGCCACTATTTAATTATCAACTTAATCTATTGTCAATTAAATGATTCATCGTATGAAGATTTTAATGTTTGTGACAAATATCATAGCAGTGAGTTGTGTTATGAGAATAAACAATCAAATTTAAATGAACCATCGTATGCGTTTGTTGATTAGGATTTGGGTCTCTCTAGTTTTTCAGGCTGTCAATTGATTAAATCCTATGATCGTATCTAGAGTTGTCTATTGATTAGGGAAATAACCAACGGTCGTACCTTAGTTATCGACTAGTTAAGGAGAGATTGGCTATTAGAGGGTCTCAGTAGCTATAACCGGTCTATTCATAAGTAGTAATAATTTATAATTGAATCAATGATCAGTAGTCGAATCAAGCTGAGTTAATTCCTTCAACCAGAGCTTTTCCTAATTTGAATTACAATTTTGAAATTGCATTCTTGTTATTTTAATTTGATTTTTATTATTGTCAACAATCCCCTCATTTTGCATTTTATATTTTAAAAGGATTTAAATAATTACCGATCTCTGTGGACACGACCCTACTCAATCACTATACACAATTTATTTAGAGTAGGTATTTATTTTTGCTGGTTTTGACAACCATCAAATTTTGGCGCCGTTGCCAGGGATTGGTGTCATTTATTTAATCCTTTTTACGTTTTACTTGGTGTATGGTTCGTTCTTCTCGTACAGGTACACTTTCATTTGATCCTGAAATTGAAAAGACAGCTCGCCAACTGAGACAGCAGACGAAGCGAGCTAAGCAACGATCCTCGTCACCTTTGCTTTATAAAACAGGTACGGTGCCTGATTTGGTTGAATCATCCAACGATTCAGAAGAATAAGTGATGGATAGAGTTGTACTTGTAGAAAGAACTCTTAGAGAGTTAGCTGAACCAGACTTGAATCAACAACCATTTTGCATTCAATATGTGGACTTGGAGGTAAATTTTGAATTAAAGTCTGGTCTTATTCATTTGTTACCCAAGTTTCGTGGTTTTGCAGGTGAAAATCCTCATAAACATCTCAAGGAGTTTTATGTCGTGTGTTCAAGCATGAGGCCACAAGGCGTGACTGAAGAGCAAATTAAGCTGCGTGCTTTTCCTTTCTCTTTAGATGGACTAGCTAAAGACTGGTTGTACTACTTGCCTCCTGGATCGATTACAACATGGAATAGTTTGAAGAAGCAGTTCCTCGAGAAGTACTTTCTTACTTCAAGAGCTGCCAACATCAGAAAAGATATTTGTGGGATCAGACAACTTCCTGGGGAGACTTTGTGTGAGTATTGAGAGTTATTCAAACAATTGTGTGCCAGCTGTCCTCAGCATCAGATTTCTGATCAACTTCTTATTCAATATTTTTACGAATGACTGTCATTAATGGATAGGAGTATGATAGATGCTGCTAGTGGAGGTGTATTGGTGAACAAGACCCATACTCAAGCAAGGAAGTTGATCTCAAATATAGCTGCCAATGCACAACAATTTGGCAGTAGGCAAGATCCTACTTCAAAGAAGGTGAATGAGGTAAATATTTCTTCTGTTGAACAACGTTTAGATAAACTTACTTCTCTTGTGGAAAAGTTTGTTGTAGGTAATGTGCAACAGGTAAAGACTTGTGGCATTTGTTCCAATATGGGTCATTCAACTTATATGTATCCTACACTTCAAGAAGAACCCGTTGAACAAACCAATGCAGTTGGAGGATTTCCAGGCATGCCTCAGGGGAAGTATGATCCTTATGCACAAACATACAATATGGGATGGAAGCATCATCCCAACTTTAGCTATGGAGTTAAGCCATCAGGATTCCCACAACAATACCCATCAAGACAACCAGCCCCTCCACAGTCAAACTTCAAGTCAGATATATCTCTTGAAGAAATTGTTAAATCACTTGCGACTAACACTCAACAATTTAAGCAGGCAACTACAATAAGCATTCGGAATTTGGAGAACCAAATGAGCCAATTGGCGACAACAGTGAGCCGTCTGGAGTCTCAAGTATTAGGGAGATTACTTTCACAATCCGAGGTGAATCCAAAGCAAAACAATAGTGTTGTCATCCTTAGAAGTGGGAAGGAGTTGCAAGAGTCTAGTAAGAAAGTGACAAAGCATGTAAAAGATGAGCTTGAGAAGAATGAATTGATGCCTAAATCTCAAGATGCACAACCCACCAGAGCGAAACCCCTACCTATTGTGATACCTCCTCCTTTTCCAAGCCGGTTTGCAAAATCCAAGAAGGAGGAATAAGAAAAAGACATCCTTGAGACATTTCGCAAGGTTGAGGTAAATAGTCCTTTATTAGATGCTATAAAACAAATACCTCGATATGCCAAAGTCCTTAAGGAACTGTGTACCTCTAAGAGAAAATTAAGAGGAGATGAAAAAGTTCACATAGGGGAGAATGTTTCAGCAGTTCTCCAAAAGAAACTACCTCCTAAGTGTAAGGATCTAGGTATGTTTACTATCCCTTGTAAAATTGGTAGTGTTAGAGTTGAAAAGACTATGTTAGATCTAGGAGCTTCTATTAATGTCATGCCTCGTTCCATTTATTCATCTTTGAATGTTGGTCCATTAAAAGAAATTAGCGTGATAATTCAACTAGCTGATAGGTCTAATGCATATCCTGATGGGGTATTAGAAGATGTCTTAGTACAAGTTAATGAGTTGGTTTTTCCTGCTGATTTTTATGTACTTGATATGGAAGAGGATAACTCCTCTAATTCTGTCCAAATTTTGCTAAGAAAACCTTTTCTTAAGACTGCTAGGACTAAAATGGATGTACATAAAGGGACTCTCACTATGGAGTTTGATGGAGAGGTTATAGAATTCAATATGAATGATGGAATGAAATATCCTAGTGAGGAACATTCGGTATTTTCTGTGGATGTTATTAACCCTATAGTGCAGGAAGTTTTTTACAAGGAAACAACGAAGACATTTTATGACAGAATAATTTTGAAAAAGGAGTTCTCTGTTGGTCAAAAAGTTCTTTTTTTTTTCATTCTAAGGTTAAACTTTTTCCTGGTAAATTACGTTCTTGCTGGGTTGGACCTTTTATTGTTACTAATTTTTTTCTTTATGGTGCAATTGAGATTCGGAGTCCGACCTCTGACAAAGTTTTTAAGGTTAATGGTCATCGCTTAAAATCTTTTTATGAAGGTTTTTCGGTGAATATTGTGGAGGATGTGGCTCTCGAGAGTCCCATTTATGGAGATTGATGCATGAATGTGTCTAGCCAAAGACATAAAACAAAAGTGCTTTTTGGGAGGCAACCCAAAGGATTTATTTATTTGGTTTTTGTTATATCTTTTGTTTTTAATTTTGATTCAGATTGTTTAAATAATGTTTTTGCTTATTTTGGCCAGAAGAAAATTTTTGGTAAGGCGTACCCACGTTTTAACTAATAAGTACTTCTGTGATTTTAAAGTAAAATGGTTTTAAGGTGTGCTCACGTTTTAACTAGTAAATACTTCTGTGATTTTGAAGTAAAATAGTTTTAAGGCGTGCCCACGGGCTTATAAAAAAAGTACTTTTGAAATTTTTAGTGTCTCAAGTGATTCATCACTAAAACAAAAAAAATTATTATTTTATTTATTTTTTATTATTATATATTTTTTAAAAAAAATAAAAAAAAATTCACTGTTCATAAAATCCCTAATTCACCAGAATTTGTTTTCTTCTCCAGCTGCTTGCAGCACACCAGCAGCAAACTAGCCCGTGTGAACTAGCAAGCATCTCCAGCAGCAACAGTTCCATCTCGCAGCGCGCAGCACCAGCATCACCAGCGCAAGCACCAGCATCCCGCGCGCAGCTCCGTGCCGTAATCAGTCGTACGGTATCCCGCGTGCAAGCAGCCCGCGCGCAGTTTCGTCTGCAACCATCCGTGCGCAACCTAAGCAGCAGCCCGCGCAAGCAACCAGCGTCAGTTCAGCAACGCGCATCCACAACCAGCCCGTGCACGCCTAGCTCCAACCCGCGCAGCACAACCATCCGTGAGCAACCTGAACTAGCAACCGTGTACCTGCAAGCTCAACCGAGTAGCAATCGTCTGTAACCAGCCCACGCCCTGCATTCCAGCCTCATGAATCGAAACCCGTGAGTGAAATTACTATAACAATGCCAAAGAGAAAAGCATCAACTTCCAAGTCATCAACATCTAAAAAGAAACTCGTCGCAAAGAAATCCAAGATTGCCGCTCCCACTATGGTTCCATGGAACACAGTTTCAGATTTACACCAAGCCGTGAGACAAAGATCGAAAAATGGAAAAGGCATGAGTGTTTTGCCATTTGTAGAATCCAATCTCGGAGGGTGCCTCACATTCACGACTCAACAAGAGAAAGAAAAGTACAAAGATATTTCCAAGCGAAAAATACTTCCAGTTAAGTATATTCATTACCCGACTCTTGAAAAATTAAATGTTAAGAATAATTTTGATTCTTTGATGGATAAGATTGGTTTGCGTAAGTTTGTTGATGTTGATTGTTTGGGTTATGTTGAGTTGATTAGGGAGTTCTATGCTGCTTTTCAATTTAATATACCGAATAATTTTACTTTGTATACTCCGGATGTTATAAAATTTAGGTTAATGGGACATAATTTTTCACAATCTATCATAGATTTTAACCTAGCTTTAGGATTCATTGATGATGATTATTCTTCTAGTGATGCATATTTAGGAACAACTTGTGACTTTAGCGAAAATTTTGAGCCTTATGGTCTTTGCCGTAATTTATCGATTGATCACAATGCCTATGACCGGAGTAAATCAAAGAGTTCTTTCTTACATGATCCTGTTTTGAAATGTGTGCATCGGTTCTTAGCATATAATTTTTTAGGAAAGAAAGATCACTCGAGAGTTTTCTCTAAAACTGGGTTTTATTTTATCTGGTGCATGTTAAATGATGTGAGGCCTAATTTGGGTTTTTAGTTAGCAGATCAATTTCAAAGTATGTTTAAACGGTATAGGACTTTATATCTTGGTCTATACATTACTCTGTTAGCTATAAACTTATGTGTGCTTGATTATGATAATAATGATTTGCATCCTGCTTGCAAAAATGAATTTTTGGATATGCCTGTGTTTGAAAGAATAGGTGTGGTCGAATTCAAGGAGGGGAGATTTCGGTTTACTGAACCAAGACCCACTCAACTTCCAAAGAAGCTTTATGCTAGAAGTGGTGCTGTTGAGTGTTAGAAAATGCATATTTATAAAGGAGAAAACCGTCATTTTACATTTCAAGTCTTACTAACAACCCTTACTTTTATGTATTTAACCTTCTTGTGATTTAATTACATGTGTTTTATTTTAATTAAGTATTTTATATATTTTAGGGGCATTATAGTCATTTCACAATAAAGGAGAGATCAGACAGCAAAACGGACATCACTTTTGAACTCAGGACGGTCAAAAACCTTAGGAGGAGCATAAAAGGAAAAATAACACTATTCACATGTACGGTACTATTCACGTGTACGGTACTGTCTACGTTACTGTTCACGACACTATTCACATATACGGATCGATGACGTGGCATTGACCGATGATGTGGCATTGACTGATGAGGTGTCACGATCCTGTTGGGCTAAAATTCTTATGTATTGTTGATGGTGACGTGATAGCATATCAGTGGACGAAAAATCTCGCGTACGGTACATGCATCACACAGGATTATTTTCAACCAAACCGTATTACTGTTCATCTGGGTCAAGCCGCGTTACTGTTCATCCGGGTCAAACCGCGTTACTGTTCATCCGCGTGGTCAAACTGCGTACTGTTGACTAATGACGTGGCGAAATCCTGAGCGTCCAAACTGTTTTTAATCCGATGGCCATGATTTACTCCATGTATCTATAAAAAGGGGGCCTCTCCCCCCTAATTTGATATCTCTGAATCCATTTTTGGGATCCAGTTTCTGTAATTCCTTTTCCATCTTGTATTTTCTTCGTATTTTAATAAATTTCCATTTTGCCCCTAGTTCAATTATGAGTGGATAATTTTCTTTCAAGCTTGGGTTGAAGCTGAAGTCTCAACATGTGTCATGGGCTTTATTTGGTAAATTTATTTTCTCTTCCCCTCTAGTTTTTGTGGATGTTTTGACTTCTCGTCGACAAATAATACTAATCTTGTCTAGTACCGCCTTGGTTTCACCGGCCCTCTAGTACAAGGTTATTATTATTTGGCACGATAAGCCCTTAGCACCATATTGATTAGAGCGTGGTTCCTGAGGTGTGGATTCCCCCTCATGATTTAATTGGCATTAATACGGATTATTTAGCCCATGATGCATGTTGATACGGATCAGGATACCCAAGTGCTTCATTTCAATAGAATTCTCTTCAATTTATTCTCGCTATTTCAATTCAAATTTTAGAATTTATTCTTTTCATTTTAATTTAAGTTTTAGCATATTCCAAATCATTTCCACCACAAATCCAATCACCCATTTACAAAATTAATTCTACACACAATTAAAATCCACCTCCTCGTGGGATCGACACTTGTCACCATTGATCTATATTACAATAGATTCGTGCACTTGCGAGTTCAATAAAATTTGCACAACAGGTGCTACCTCTGATGACGAGTTTGACGACGAAACTGCTGCCCCGCCAACTATTCCTTCTACATCTGCACAACCTTTGAGCATTCAGTTAGAGAAAATGGAGCACATGCTGAACAAGGTGGAGCAAAATTTGGCCGCATACTTCGAGAGTGTGGGATTTATCCTACCATTTCCGCCAAGCCCATAAACGTTATGTGGATCAAAGCTCACAATTCAGGGAAGTTTTTACCTTTAATCTTTTATCCTTACGTTTTAATTTTTATGTGAGCTTTGATTATCTTACATTGGGGACAATGTAAGTTCTAGGTGTGGGGGAGGGATTTTTACAATATTGATGTCTGGAAGTATTATTTTCACTCTACTCATCCTTAAATGATTTTGGAGTTAGTATGCTTCATATATTATTATTTTTCTTTTCTTTTCTTTCTCACTACTCTTTTCCCATCTATCTCAAATTATTCACATCTATTTTTATTTTATCATATTCTTTCATCACTCACATTTTATCTTTCATTTTTTTTATTATTACTACATACATCTTTCTCGCTTATTATCCTTTTTACCTTTCCTTTTATATATCACTCATACCTTCTTCTCATTCTACACCACTATTGATGGTTGATTCATTTGAAGAGTGTACATGATTTGATGGCAAATTTACTAACTTTGTGAGGATTTAAGCCTATGAGCAACCACTTTGCTCTAATTATTTTTGTTATGTGAATATCAATCTTAGTTTGTTTATCTTAGAACTTGCTTTCTTATGCATGTTGAAGCCGCATTATGGGATTTTATGCATTAAAATGATAATGGCAAACCACTTTCCATTTTTCTATTTTCGTATTTTTCTTCTTTTTCTCCACCCGAAGACCTTGATTTGTTATATTTATTTGAGCCTTAACCATTATCCACATAATTCTCTCCATCTACTTACCCATTTTCCTTCTTTTTGAGTCTCAATTTAAGGAGATTTTTGGACTTATTGTTTGGATATATTTTGTATATATTTTAAATACATTGCTTTTTTAATGGCTTTTGCAATAGCTGTGTATTCTACTTCGGTAGTTGATAACGAAACTATACTCTATAACTGAGCCTTCTAGTTTATTGCACAATTATTAAAAGTGAAGAGATGCCCTATAAGTGATCTTCTCTTATCCAGATCCCCTACACAATCTGAGTCCACATACTAAACAATCAAACCATCATCTTGCCTTGTCCTTTATATAGTAAACCATGATTGATGTTCCTCTTGGATACCTTAATATCCATTTCACAGCCTTCCAATGCTTATTCTTAAGATTAACCATATATCTACTCATCACACTGGCAACATACAAAATATCTAAACTGGTTAATATCATTGCATACATCAAACAACCAACTGCATTTTGTATAAAGTACATTCCTTATTTCTGTTTTATCAAATTCAGTTTTAGGATACTAAAGTTCAAATAATCTAAAATGAGCTAGTAGAAATTTTTGGACTAATTTTGAATCAGTGATTTCAAACTTGTCAAGAACTTTGTTGATGCAATCGTCCTACGTAAAAAAAAAAAACTATTAACTTTCTAGCCCCGCTCAATTCCATTCCCAATATCCTTTTGGCGAGCCCAAGATTTTTCATTTTAATTCTCTTTTAAGCTGTTGTTTTAAGGTTTTTATTCGATCTATATTCTTGATAAGGCAACTATACTTTGTATTTGATCTAATAGTTGCGTATTCTACTTCAATAGTTGATAAGGCAATTATATTCTATAGTTGTGTAGTTGATAAGGCATTTAAAATGAGCTAGTAAGGCTTTTATTTGATCCATTAGCTATGTAATTTGCTTCAATAGTTAATAAGGCAACTATACTCTATAGTTGAGCTTTCCAATTCGTTGCATAATTATTGAAAGTAAATAGATGCCCTGTAAGTGATCTTTTGTTATCCAGATCCCATGCACAATCTGTGTCCATATACTAAAAAATTAAACTATCATCTTGCTTTTATCCTCCATATAGTAAACTATGACTTTTTTTATCCTTTTAGATACCTTAGTATCCATTTTACTGCCTTCCAATGCTCATTCCCAAGATCAACCATACATCTACTCATCACACTGCCAACATATGAAATATCTGGTCTGGTTAATATCATTACATACATTAAACAACCAACTACACTTGCATAAAGTATATTCTTTATTTTAGTTATATCAAATTCAGTTTTGGGACACTGAAGTTCGAATAATCTAAAATAAGCTAGTAGAGATGTTTGGACTGGATTTTAATTAATCATTTCAAACTTGTTAAGAACATTGTTGATGTAATCCTCCTATGTTAAAAACAAAATATTAGCTTTTATCTCTGATAAATTCCATTCCCAATATCTTCTTGGCTAGTCCAAGATCTTTTATTTCAAATTCTCCTTTAAGTTGTTATTTTAATGTTTTTATTTGATCCATGTTCTTACTTGCAATTAGCATTTCATCTACATATAGAACTAAATAAATTATTTCACTAGAGAAATCTAAATTGCATCTCTGAAAGCTAAGCTTTATCATGAAGCTATCAAATCTCAAGTACCACTGTCTAGGTGATTGCTTGAGACCATATAGTGATTTAAAAGACAAGCCCAATAAACTCTTATAGGATCCTCAAAGCCTTCAGGTTGAGTCATTATGATGTCTTCTTATAGTTCACCATGCAAGAAAGTAATTTTTACATCTATTTGTTCTAAATGCATTTTATTTACAGCTACAAGTGATCAGATAATTCTGATAGAGGCATGCCTGACTACAAGAGAGAAAACTTCTGTAAAGTCTATATCTTTTGTTTGTGTAAATCTTTTTGGTTTCTCACCTTGTATGCATTGTTTAATTCTATAGACTCATTTATAACCCATAGCCTTCTTTTTCTTTGTTGGTTTTTCTACAAGCTCCCAATTACCATTCTTATGCATAGATTCCATATCCTCTTGCATAGCTTTGTACCACTTATCTGTGTTTTCACTTAAAATAGCTTCCTTTTAAGTCTTTGGCTCCTCTTTTTAGAGCTCATGAGCTGCTGTTAATACATATGCAATTAAGACTACATATCCATACCTCTTAGGTGTCTTAATAACTCTTTTTTGCCATCTTTGATAAGCTGGTCATTGTTGTGCAAATTTTATTGAACTCGCAAATGCACGAATTTATTATAGTGTAGATCAATGGTAATGAGTGTCGATCCCACGAGGAGGTGGATTTTAATTGTGTGTAGAATTAATTTTCTAAATGGGTGGTTGGATTTGTGGTAAAAATGATTTGGATTATCCTAAAATTCGAATTAAGATGGCAAGAGTAAATTGAAGTGAAAATCCATTAAATTGACGTACTTGGGTATCTGGATCCGTATCAACATGCATCATGGGCTAAATATTCTTTATTAATACCAATTAAATCATGACGGGGGAATCCACACCTCATGAACCACATTCTAATCAATATGGTGCTAAGGGCTTATCGTGCCAAATAATAATAACCTTGTACTAGAGAGCAGGTTAAACCAAGGCGGTATCTAGACAAGATTATTATTGTTTGTCGACGAGAAGTCAAAACATCCACAAAAACTAGAGGGGAAGAGAAAATAAATTTACCAAATAAAGCCCATGACACATGTTGAGATTTCACCTTCAACCCAAGCTTGAAAGAAAATTAGCTACTCATAATTGAACTAGGGGCAAAATAAAAATTTATTAAAATACGTAGAAAATATAAGATGGAGAAAGAATTATAGAAAATGGAGTTCAAAAATGGATTCAGATATATCAAATTAGGGGAGGAGGAGACCCCCTTTTTATAGATACATTGAGTAAATCATGGCCATCGGATTAAAAACAGTTTTGACACTCAGGATTGCGCCACGTCATCAGTCAACAGTACGCGGTTTGACACGGGTTGAACAGTGACGCGGTTTGGTTGAAAATAATCTTGTGTAATGCATATACCGTACGCGAGATTTTTGGTCCACTGATATGCTGCCACGTCATCGATCAACACTGCATAAGAATTTTAGTCCAACAGGATCGTGACACCTCATCAGTCAATGCCACATCATCGGTCAATGCCACGTCATCGATCCATCTATGTGAACAGTGTCGTGAATAGTAACGTAGACAGTACCGTACATGTGAACAATGTCATTTTTCCTTTTATGCTCCTCTTAAGGTTTTCAACCGTCCTGAGTTCAAAAGTAATGTCCGTTTTGCCGTCTGATCTCTCGTTCATTGTGAAATGACTATGATGCCCTTAAAATACATAAAATACTTAATTAAAATAAAACACACATAATTAAATTACAAGAAGCTTAAATACATAAAAGTAAGGGTTGTTAGTAAGGCTTAAAATGTAAAATGACGATTTTCTTCTTTATAAATATGTATTTTCTAACACTCAACAGTCATCCTACATATTTAGTGGATTGTGTTCTATAAGAGCTGAACTTGAAAATCTAAAAGAGAATAATATGAACTTTTATGAGGGAGAATTTTATTAATTTTACCCCCTACTATTTTTTAGTGAAACTTGTTGTAAAACAAAAAAAAAAAAAGTTGATTGTTGGTGTATGAAAATATTAACCAATGAAATTAAGGGTATATTGGAAATTAAATAGGGAATTTTAAGAAATTTTAATCATTTTAAAATTTTAGTATTTTATGCTTGAAAAAAAGATTTGATGAGATGAAGCTAAATAGCACACTTTAGTTATAATATTATTCTTCTTGTTGTTACTGATTCCATTTCCTTAGCCAAATTTGTAATAAGGCTTTTAAGCTAATTTGGGTTATAACTCGGCATAGCCCAATAAATTTCATTATTTGCTCATTGTACAATTTGAATTAACATTTTAAAACAGATTTGATGAGAAATTGTGCACACTATAAACCATCAAAATAAGATGTATAACTTAATTTGCGAAAAAACATTAGTGATAAAATTTATGACGGTAAAACTTCTATGAGCCAAAATTACATAGGTCAAAGCATAAAAAATATGTGATAAGTTGTTAGAATAGACCTTGGGCCACGGATGATAAGATGACCCGACTCATCCCAGGCTTCAGCAATGAATGACAGGCTTGTCTTGGCTGAAAAGTGAGATAGGGCCCAAGATGCATGGGAGCTTAAAAAATTAAGGGTTAATTACCCATATGTGACAGATTTTTTTGACAAACTTCAAAAAGATGAAATATTTTTTAAAAATAAGCGAGCAGTGACAATCTATTAACTATAACGAAACGGTAAATTAATTGCAAAATAAAAATTTTGCCCTTAGAATTAATTGCAAAATAAAAATTTTGCCCTTAGAATTAATTACAAAATGATGTTTCTGCCCTTATAATAGCCACAAATGACATTTCTATCCCCAAAATTAGTTACAAAATATATTTTTGCCCATACTAAATAATTTTTATTTTTTAAATAGAAAAATTATTAAAAAATTACATCTAAAGTGCAATTAACGGGCTTTTTTAAAATCATACAATTTTTTTTCAAAAATTCTTGTTGAATTAAACACATTTTTTTTTAATAAATTTTAACGGCAAAGTTTGATTCAAAAAGATTTTTTAAAAAAAAATTGTATGATTTAGCCAAAAAAGGCCCGTTAATTGTACTTAGATGTAATACTCAATTAATTTTTTCTATTTAAAAAATAAAAAAATAATTGAGTAGTGGCAAAAATATATTTTGTAACTAATTTTAGGGATAGAAATGTTATTTTATGACAATTAGAGGGGTATAAACATTATTTTGCAATTAATTTTAGGGGCAAAAATGTCATTTTATGGCAATTATAGGGGCATTAATATAATTTTATAATTAATTTTAGAGACAAAAATGTCATTTTGTAATTAATTTAATGTTCCCGTTAAAGTTAACGGAGTGTCACCTGCTTGCCTATTTTTAAAAAGTGTTTTACTTTTTTTTAGTTTGTCAAAAAATCTATCACCTAAAGGTAATTAACCCATATAAGATTAAACAAATTAGAGATTTAATTAGATAAAATAAAAACTTGATACTGAATTTGCTATAAATATAAATGAAAAAAAAATTGAAGTACAATTGCAATCCAGCTTGATTGTAACTTGGGGTTTAAAAGAAAACTTTAAAATTTATTAATTTTTTTATAATTATTAATTTTTTTTAGGATTCAAAAATTTATGCCGTTACCTACAGCTGATGTAAGATAAGCTTTGCCCGTTTTGAGTAATATAACAAGAAGAAATTAATGTCAAAAGTTGCGGCTCTCTCTCTCCAAAATTTTCTAAGCTTTCTGACGCTCAAAGATTCCCTCGGCATTTTTTCCACCGAAAATCATAAATAACTCTAGATTTTTATGAAGTTTGCACTCTCCTCCTACTTAATCAGCTATTACGAGGAAAGAAGAGACGGTCAAAATAAGAAGAAAAAGCTCCTTTACCCCACCACCTTTATCTCCCCGCAGATTGGCAATTGGAAATTTTTGGCTCTGTAATTTTTCCAAGATTTGAATATCAAATTGCAGATCACCGATATTGCGAGAAAAAGAGGGAAAATTGGACAAAATGTTAATCAAATGAACTATAATGACTTATATTTTAAAAGAAAAAGACAATAATAAATTGGTACTATAATATACCAAATAATTTTATAACTTATATTATTAATTTTTACGCTCTTTAACATTTTTCTTAGCGCATCAAAGAAGGATGCAACCATTCTTTAGATTCTTCTATTTTAGATTCATGCATCGGTCATGATTCGAGGTGGAGCCAGAAAATTGAGTCATAAGGTCAATATTATTTTAATTGTTTTGGAAAAAATAAAATTGAAAAAAATTATAAATTAACCAACGGTTAAGAGAGAATATATCAATATTCTAAGTTGGTGTTTGGTTTGAAAAAAAGTAAAGAAATGAGAGGAGAGGAAAGTGGAAGAAAGGAGAGGAGAGGATATTGAAATTATTTTCTAATGTTTGATTTGTTATAAAATTATATAAAGAAAGGGAATATCTTAACTTTTATTTGGACAATTTCACCCTTTAATGTTAAACTTTCAATATTTATCATAAATATAATTCAAACATTAAACAATACATTTATTTAATATACTATATAAATAACTAATAAAAATTATTTTAAGTAATATAATTATATTTATAATTAAACTCTATTAAAAAAGTTTATTGACATAATTTTATTTTAAAATTAGCTTAATTTAATTATTTCTAAATAAATTATGACATAATACAAATAATTTCTTAATTAATATATTATAATTTTAAAATTTTATTTGAACAACGAAAAAAATAGAGTTGCCGCCGCCGTGTCTCGCCGGTGGCCACCACTGTACCATGTCATTTTAACTAGAGAAGTATATGAAAATTATTAGAAATTAACGATCTATATATTGAAACAACTTATTTGGCCGAAATACTTGATGTTTGTCCATATCTGAGATGGTTGGAAAGTTTTCAAATTTCTATCAACCGGATTTGAGGAAGATAAATTCATTTTTTCA
This sequence comes from Citrus x clementina, assembly GCF_000493195.1. Classification (NCBI taxonomy): domain Eukaryota; kingdom Viridiplantae; phylum Streptophyta; class Magnoliopsida; order Sapindales; family Rutaceae; genus Citrus; species Citrus x clementina. The sequence continues at coordinate 3,213,887 of NW_006262201.1, forward strand.
CTTGTGTGATGGTAAAATGATGTTTCTCGTCAGCCAGTGACCCCAACGGTATAGGTGGTGATGTCTCACGTGAGGTTGTTGGGCAGCGACGGCGGTCCGACAATGTTAAATTTGTATTTCTATTTTTTAAAATTAAAAAAATAAAGTGATTTTATTAAATTATTTAATCATTGCTTTAACTTTTACTAATACAAAATTAATTATCTAAATATTAAATTGATAAAACAAAATTGTAGATAATAATTATTTGATAATATTAAACGGGTAATTTTAGATGTTTTGGCTTCCAATAGAGCAGGAATTCAAATTCATCACTATTTGGTGTGGAATCTAAATTCCACATTATGATTTATATTAAATTCTTATAAATTATGGTAAATCAAACAAAGGAAATAAGAAAGAAATTTAAATTACTTTCCTTTCCCCCTTCCTCTCCTTCCAACCAAACACTACCTAAGGGTATATTCAAGTTTACATTCGAGTTTGGAGTTAGTGAAGACGTGCAGCGTGTGGCCGCAATGGCGATCCATGCAATCTCAACCAGAAACCACATGCTCATGCACATTAAGAGGCCGCAATGGTTGGTGAATCTGAAATACAAGTATGCAACCCAAGAGGGGGTGAATTGGTATTTTAAAAAAATCCTAACAATACCACATAACAATCCAATCTAACGCCTTAATAAATTCGAAAGTAATAAGTTCAATAAATACACAATCACAAATAAGTAAGAGAGAAGAGAAACAAACACACGGAGTTTTACGTGGTTCGGTAATCCTCACCTATGTCCATGCCTCCAAACGATCCAAGCTTGAGGATTTCACTATCCAAGCCTTCCAAGACTTCAAATGTTTACAATTGACTTCAAGGTGTCAATAAACCTTTACAACAAAGAGATTATCTTGCAATCTCTTTACTCAAGTGTCTCACACACTCAAACACTCACAAATTTATGAGGAAATAAAAAAATTACAACAAAACTCTCTCAAAGAGTAGATATTCAAAATGAAGAACAAGAGATGATTCAATATTTTATGATTTTTGAATTGAGAGCTCAAGATATCTCGTGTGCTTTTTGTTTATGCTTTTTAGAGAGCTTGAAAATGAATTGGATTTGAATTTATATAGTTTGAGCCCAAAAACTAGCCATTATGTGTTTTTTGATGATAACTGGCTTGCCGCTTTCGGATTTCGGTTAACCGCTTTTATGTTACTGTTAAAGCAAAAATTTAAATTTCAGAACATCCGGCACGCCGCTTACGATATCCGGATAGCCGTTTATGCTCCAGAAGCTTACTGCCCAAAATTTGGCTTGCCACTTATTATATCCGGTTAGCCGCTTGCTACAGTAACTGCTACAGTGAAATATTTTCTGAAATTACTGTTTAACTCAAAAACTTTATAAAACTATATTATGGCCCAAAACGTTGTGAAAGTTTTCGAATATGTCCAATTTTAGAATTTCTAAATAACGCTTTGTCAATCCCAAAACTTTCTGAAATTATGATATCACCCAAATTATGTAAAATTATAGAATGACCCAAAATATTTAAATATTTTCAAATATGCCCAAATCCGAAATTTCAAAACAATATCAAAGGTTTTAAAATATTTTCATTTTATTCCAAAACACTTTAATTCCATAATATCATTTTCTTATTGTAAAAGCACAATTCATAGATCTTTATTTAACTAACACATGTGGTTTGTTATCATCAAAATCAATATATATAGCCATATAGGTTAACAGAATCATCATGACTTTTGATCTACAATTGAAGTAAATCTGACAAAATTTGACACGACCCGATCACCTAATACGAATATAATATCAATGGAATATTAAATTTCACACTATTATTAATGAGTCTGATTTAGGTCAACACCATTTTTTTCTATATCAAGTTAGAGTTAAAGTTCTTGACCTATTTAACATGATTTTCTTTTTTAGTTTTTTTAGGGAGGGAGGGGAATGGAAAGGATGAACATATATACGTAGTGTTTCATTTATAAAAATTTATATAGATTTAAAATTTCAATAGTATTAATTAATTTGTGAAATATTGGTAGATTTCATAATATCAATGTGTAATATTATGGTAGACATGTATTTTTTATAATGTCAAGAAATAATATTATATATAAATAATATTTTATAATATTGAAATATATAATGGAGTGCAAATGTGTGATGTAAATCTTGTTAAATATAGAGGTATTAAGCGAGCTATTAGGTAACTCGTTTATTTTCCGTGTTGGTTAGAGTCTTAATATTTTGACATAATTATTAAATGGGTCATATTTAGGTTAGCCTGTATTTGACACGATAAGAATAAGACCCGATGGCCCATTTTGTTAGCTCTAGCTGTAAGATTGACTCCAACGTCTAATAGACATAATCTCGTACAATTATGTATTATTCTTTCTTCTTTTTCAACCATTATCTCTTTTATATAAATTGAGCCTTTAGGCTATTTTATCAATAAGAGGGAAGTTTATTTTGTTTAACAAAATCTTTTACTCATCTCAAACAATAAGGGATTCGGTATAAATTTTTAAAACTAATTTGAAATTGGTTAGGATTCGGGACCAAATTTTTTATCCTAATTTATTATTCAAGATGGGATTAGGGACAATTCGTAAAACATGAACAACATTACTAATGTTCCGATTGTTATTTTAATTTCAATTAACTAAACTTGAATGGCATTTCGAATGTTCCAATTGTTATCTTAATTTTAATTAACTAAACTAAAAAAATATATTTATCTTTAAAAAAAACAAAACGATGGATCCAAACCCAAGAAACCCAACAAGTTCACTTCTTTGCATTCGCATTTTTAAGTTTAATTGAACCAAAAAAATGGTTTGTTATTTTACTTACTAAATTTTGATTGTTAATGGATGAAATTGGGACATTCACCTTTCATTTATTTCCCATCACAGACAGGATAAACCTTGATCCTGAAGCTTCTTTGTGATTTCCCAAAATCAAACCCACAAGGTTGCATTGTTTCCTCTCTCTTTCTCTCTCTCCCTCTCTTCAAAAGGATCAATAATCACTACGAGAAAATGAATCACATACATCAAGTCTCCGATCTAACAAAATTTGAGGATTTGGGCTAGATCAATTCTTATTTAAAGAGTCTCAACTTAAATTTTAGTTTGACACCTAAATTTAAATCATGAAGAGAATATAAGCTTAATCATTTTCATTTGAATTTTTTTATATTTAATTTATTTTTAGAAGGTAAAACTTATTATGTTCTTCTAATTAGTAGTAAGTACTTTTCTTTTTAATAATGCTTCCTTATTCTATCGAGATAATTTTTTTTAAAAAAAACTTAATATAATATTTGAAATATAATTTTTTTTTTATAAAAAAAACCTTATATAATAAGAGTTGGAATTGTCTAACATCAAAGATGCTTATAAACATGGAGAAATATTAACATCAAATATGTTTACAAACATGGAGAAATATTGACAAACTCGATCTCAATAACTCTCACTGTTTTAATTAACGTCAATGATATCATCAGTAATTTAAAAAACAACTAAAGACTTAAGTAATAACTGTGAAGAATATTACGAGGAATATGCAACTTTTTAAGATAAAATAATATAATTTATAACAGAAAGTGAAAAGAAATATACAAATTCGTAGTAAGAAAGAAGGAATAAAAATTTACATCAATTTTTGTTTCTCTATTCGCCGGGAACATACAGGCACATTAATAATTTAAGAAAGCCCATCTAGTGTTGAAGGCTCTATAAACTTTGGTGTGTTATCCAAGAATGATCATAGGGCTAGTAATTACATCAATGAATCAATCTAATGTCTAGGATTCAGAGCTTTAGGTGCTGCCATCGGTCGTTGTAAATAGTAAAACGACCATTGCTTTGACCAGAAAACATACTGGTGGTTTTAGAATCCTTGAAATGAGAAGGCTTTTAAAATATTGTATCTTGTCTATTTACTATTTGTTATGTGCACGTGTGTATATATATATAAGAAAACACCACAATGAATCTGGACGTGGTTAGATAAAAGATTCACTTTTATTGGCAGTAAGCACTCTTCAAACGCATCATTTATTTATTTTTTTTAATGAAAAATGATAAAGAAACTGAATGATGACAGTAGGAAAAATAGAACGAATTATATTACTTTGCAGTATTATAATGTTAATTAATTATTTTATCTTTTATCTTTTATATCTTTATATTTCATTCTACCTTTCTTGTATTTAATTTTTTATTTAAATATTTGTAGTATAGCTAAAACTTACCACGTAAGTTAATCACACAACAAGGGGCACATTTGTAGACCCACTCCCCTATAAATAACGAGTCTCTGTGAATTTAGTCTTACCTATTGCTCTGCTTGTCTTTTACAGAAATTACTCACTATTCTCTACAGTAAAACAAACACAAGACACGTGATGCATCCGAACTGCGAGTACTGCCGCGGTCATACTCATGGGTATGGTTATTTTCTAAATCAGTTAACTTGTCGTCACTTTCATTTCAGTTATTGATTTCTTCGAGTCGGAGCTAATCGTAGCTCGGCGTCGTTGGGTGGAGAAAGAGAGAGTGAAAATCATGAGCTGTGTGTTGGGTTGAAAGAAGAAGGGATCTAGCTAGGATCGGCAAGAATTAGTGAGTGTGTGTACATAAAAATTTTCAATCCGGAATTAAAGTACAAATTAAAGTACAGGATGAGTTTATAACATTATAAACGTATTTTTATAATTTACAATATTGTCAAAAACATGAAAAAGGCATTTTTCAATGTTGTAAAGTCATCTCAAATTTTAATATCGGATTTTAATTTCAAGCTGAGTAAGGATGATTGAGAGTAAAAAAGAACTAATTTGTTTAATTGTTGTACTGTCTCACTGTGACAAAAATATTTATCATAAATCTAATTAATTACTTCCAATTACACAAATTAATAGATTAAACCATACTCAAAGGAACTTCTCGTCTCTCCAAGACCGCACTGATTCTATCATAGAGGCCAACTATAGACATTAACTTCCCCCGAGCGCAGCTTACAACTTTTATCGTGTTCTGCTCTTCAAGAAGCAATTCTTCCTAAAATCTCAGAACGTGTTTAATTAATTACATTCAAGTGGATACTCTACAATTCTCGGAAGCAAGTTATAACTCTGCTCTGCTGTATTTTTGTCGTTTGCAGCGACCGAATTTTGCTTTGCTACGCTGTTGTTTTCGGGTTTCTCATTCCAGTTCTTGTCAATGTTGTGGCTGCCAATGCTGAAGGCACAAACGAGCCCTTGTTGGAGAAGAATGGCATAAATATGTGGTTTTTTCTTGTGGGACTAGGAGGGTACTGCGCTGCACTTATTGCTGACATCAAATCCCGAATCCATGAAGCAAATTCGTCCGTTGCTGCTGATACAAGTTCCCCAATTCATCAAACAAATTCTTCAAACATCTGCAGCCTTCTTGCTGTCGTCTTCGGATCACTTTCTACGGTCTCATTGGTATCCATCCTTGTTCCACGCGTGATTGGAT
>NW_006262201.1:3219937-3226154 GCF_000493195.1 Citrus x clementina
CCTCTCCACAAGCAGCCAAAAGCAGCATCAAATGCTTCAACCTAATATTTTTTCTTTGTTAAAATTGTTAGTGTGCTATTATTTTATGAATACTGGCCGACTGTGTGTATATATTACTGTGGTCAGGCAATCAGTTTTCAATAATAAGGAATTTCGATCTTTACTAAAATGCAGGATAAGTTTACTACGTCGTAAACTTGTCCTGATTTTTAATAAAGCTCCGGAATCCCCTATAGAAAAATTTTGGTGTATATATGTATTTAGTATGCAAGATAGGATAGAATATAATTATATTTAATACTATCATATATGTTTGGTAGGTATAATGTTAGATTGGATTGTAATTCACTAACAGATATAAAAATAATCTCTAATATGTTGAAATTTATATTTTTTTTTGTATTTTAGTGATAAAGTGAGGAAGTCTCATTAGATAAGAACTATATATATACCTACATACATATATCTATATATAGTTTTTCTTGCATTATTATTTACATACATACATACATACATACATATATATAGTTTTTCTGTATTATTATTTTCTTTTCTTGCATTTTTAGATTAATTGAAACTATCCGGTTGCTTTCACGTTGTTAAAAATATGTTCACATAAAGATGTTACAAGAAAAAAAAAACAAAAGGAGAAAGAAAAGGAAAGGACTAATTAGATCAGAAAACGGCAAGCTGAAACAACCATAATATTCAGCTTTAACACTAACTAAAAAAGCTTCGAAGCTATTATTCTATATATATTCACAAGAAATTATTTAGAAGAGCTAAGGAAAAAATTTGGTGGCAAACTGAAAATTGATGCGGGAATAGTTGTAAGTAGTTTGCCAAGTCTTCGATCCCAGTCCTGTTAAAGACTTCCATACCTATTACTACTTCAAAGATTTAGATGCTCTGCTGCGAGCTGAGTTTGAAAAACAAAAAGAGAGGAATTGGAAGAACAATAAGCATATTTTACGAGGGAGAATTATATTAATTTTATCCCTACTATTTTATTAATGAAACATACTGTAAAACAAGAAGTTGTTTTATTAATGTATCAAAACATTAACCAGTGAGATTAAGGGTATATGGAAATTAAAGTGGGGGTATTAAGAATTTTGAACATTTTAAGCCAATCTGTGATTGTGGGAGACACTGCAATTTTCCTTTTGTAAAGACTGAGAAGAGGGACGATTGTGGTGTTCATACTCTTGCTTTAATTGCCATCTGGAACTTCTGATAAATAAGGCTTATAGAGAAAGTATATGCATATACAAGCAACTAAAATGCACACCCAAAAACTATGCTGAGTGAAAAGATTTAAAGATCAAAGGCTAAAGCCTATGACCAAAACAAGGGGGGAGAGAAAGAACGAAAGAGATGTTATAATTACTAATATATTAGAGAGAAAGAGAAAGAAATTGAGAGAATGAAATTCACAGGGAGGAAATGCTCAAATTCAGTTCATATTTTTATATTCTTATGATCTCAACGGAAACCCACTGCCTTTTATAGCGAAAATGAAACCATAAACAACAACACCCCTAAAGACATGATATTATAATAAATCCTTTAATCATTAAAGATAAAGGATTATTATAATAAAAGTAAAGACATGTTATTATTATAAAACCTTTAATCATTAAAGATAAAGGATTATTATAACAACGAAAGAAAACAATTACAGAAGAAATCAACACAAACGGCAAAACTGGGATAAAGTTGATATCCGTTGCTTTTTGTCAAATCAAAGTCTAATCCACCATATTATAAATCCTTTTGAATTCAATATGATCCAATCAATTATTGAAATCTAATAAAATCAAAACGAATAAAAGGTGAAATCTAATTTAATCTAATCCTATCAATCCGATTAAAATAAAAATCTTCAAATAAAAATCATCAATTACTCTTCAGAATTCTAATTCTAACAATTGAAAAAAAATCAACTTCTTTGATATTTCATGTATTTTATAATCATATGTTTAAAAAAAATTGAAATTTAAAAATTAAAAGCAAAAATTGGTATGGCTTGCAGTTTGTTTTCTGTAATATTATTGTATATTTATAAATATGCAAAATTATATTTTATTTTTTAGAAAAAATTAGGTTTTATTTATTAGTACGTTAAATATAAAAGTGAACGTAGCTCTTTTAAAAAATAAAAAAATAAAAAAATTAATTGGATCGATTTATACTGAATTTGAACACATAGATCCATAAATTAATCCAATAATATTAGATTTTTCATTTTGCAATCCAGCCTTTACCATCGATAGTGCTAGCACATTGCTTACCAGCTTATAAAGTGGTAGCCCACCAATCAAACACATGACCTGATACCACTTGTTGGAAAGTGGAGATTGTTGCAACTTCTCAGTAGGTTACTCATCATTGAATTGCTCTAGCTTCAACACACTTACCTATGGAGTTTTGAAATAAAGATTGCCATATTCTTCTAAAAATTGATAGGTGCTCGAAGAATGGAATAAATCGTTTAACTTCATTCCTTTGTAGTCTAAAGGTGGCCCATCATAATGTCAACAATTTACATTTATTGGGTGAGATTAATCCAATTTAAATTTTTGACCCAAAAATTTAACATAAATTTTGAACCACTGATTTCAAGCAATACAATAGTAAATGTTGAAAATTACAATAGCACTTAATGATGGCTATTCATGCATCACTAAATTTTTAGAAACCAATAGCTCAAGGTTTATGCCAATATTTTAAGTCATAAATCTAATTGAATAGCCTAACTCATATAGTCATCCAATCAAGTATGTCTTATTGTAATAAATTCATGACCACCATATAAGACACAAAAACTATATATTTGAATATACCATATGATCAAATATACTGATTTTTATGTTTTAGTCTGGTCATGACTTTAATGTAAGCAAGTATTTTTTTTAATTTGTTTAGTTAAATATAAGAATTTTTTTCAGGGACTAAAAATATCATCATTAATTTTATAAAAAATATAAAGAACTGTGTTAAGGACTACTATATGTTATTTTTCACTTCGTTTTCTTTCTTCTCACTACCCATTTTTCTTCACTTCATCGGCAGCAGCTAGCTCAACACCACCACATCCATAGGAGAATGCAAAGTAACTTTCTTCACCAAAAGCAGTCGCCTTCATCATTAAGGTATAGTTTTAAATTTTTAAAGATTGAGAGATAAATAAAAGTAATATCATATCCCCTGCACATTGACATTGAGAGTTATAATTGTCCATTGTTTTCACTTCAAAACTAGGTTTCCCGACACTTAAGCTGCTTGTGTTTCGCCTTTCGATATCGAAACCGAAAATGAAATATTGGTTTACCGAAGAAACTCACTTCCAGTCCTGGTCCAAGAAAGGCTGGACAATCGTTTTGTTGGAAAAATAGCACAAAGTGGCTATTTTGAGGCCAATTTTGAGCAAGATAAATATTGAAAAATAGGTATGCATGGATAATTAAGAATCTCCTCCATGAGCTCTTTGCAACGAATCATAAAACGCTCAAATTAGTGTTTGGGTGAATGAGAAATTGGATCTCAAATAGCACCTATTGGTGCAAAAAAAGAGGAAAAATCCCGAATGGGAGTTTTAGTTAATTAATACCCCCTTGAAACCTACATATATTGGCCTCCATGTTCAATTGAAAAACACATTAGAATCCTTGTGATTTTCTTCTCTTCTCTCTTAAGCAAATATTCTAGCTTTAGGTTTTAGTGTGATAGAATTCAAACATTTATTCCAGTTCGTGAGAATAGTGAGGTTGTGCTACCAACACTGTTCGAATCTTTTGTATCTTGGGAGACAGACACCTATATAATTCAAGCACCATTGTGAAGGTGTTGAATCTATTTTAAAGACATTATAATTTTACAGGCCTTGAGTTAGTGAAATTATTTTTTTAATTTTTACCTATTGTTGATTTATTTATTATATCATTGCAATTTTAGTTAGTTTATTTATTTATTTAATAATAATAATAATAATAATTTGTTAGTTTATTTATTTAATAATAATAATACTAATAATAATTTGTTATAAATGCATAAGAAGCTTATTATGAAGCTTAAGTGCACTAGAAAGGTTCTGACACCGAAGTTATATATAATGCCTAAAGACGTTGGGTTTTAAGTGGAACTATTGTGACCTCTTTAATGTTTCTTAGGAACCTAACTAGTGTATTTTTTCATATGAAGTGGGTGGTCTTATATCACTTGAAAGAAATAATAACATTCTTATAACTACAATCTTAAAACAGATTATCTGTTGAAATGACAATTGATACGAGTTGGCAAGCTAGAACTTTTAACCCTCCTACTCTTGTCTCATGTGCCGATATTGGCACTAGTGTTGTTGCATATGTGGTTGTTCCTTATGCGGAAAAACCTGAGAAATTCACTAGACAAAATAGAAAATGTTCTTTTACTTGACCACCTTAAATCTTGGGAGATTCTTGAAGGAATATGCTCTTATATCTAGAAAGGGTGAAATTGATCACCAAGTGATCAGTGCAATAGATGCTTGGAATCATTCTATTTTCCTCTGCAAAAATTATGTGTTGAATGGCTTGACCGATCTTTATATAGCATGAATGCTAGAAAGAAACAAGGAGCTGAGGGAGTCTTTAGAACAAAAATATAAAACTAAAGATACTGGCACTACAAAATTTGTCCTAGGCTGCTTCTCAGATTATAAGATGATGGACTCAAAAACTGTTACAAGTCAAGTTCAAGAATTATAGATAATTTTTCAAAAATTCATGTCGAAGGAATGGATTTGAATAAAACTTTTCAAGTGTCTACTATCATTAAGAAGTTGCCTCCAGCATGGAAAGATTTCAAGAGTTATATGAAGCATAAGAGAAAGGAAATATGTTTAAAAGATTTGGTTATTAAACCTTAAGTTGAAAAAAAACAAAATTAATAATGAGAGAAGTGTCATTTCTGTGGCTAAAGCTCATATTACGGAATATGGTCAGAATATCAAGAATTAGAAGGCTAACAAGAACAAGCTGGGTCCAAAATGAAGGGGTCTGCAAGAAACAAAATAAATTTCAAAGGAAATGCTTCAACTATGATAAAATAGATCACAAAGCTTAAGAATGCAGAATGCCAAGAAAAAGGGAAACTGAGAAGGTAATGTTGTAGAGAACATCTTTTGAGATGCGTTAGACAATAATTTTTCTGCAGTGGTTTCTGAAGTGAATTTGGTGGGTTTCAATCCAAGAGATTGGTGAATTGATACTAGTGCCACTCGACATGTATGCTTAGACAAGGAAATATTTATTTCTTTTAAATATATTAGAAATAATGGGAAAATATATATGGGAATTCAACCACATCTGAGATAGAAGGTCAAAGAAAAGTAATTCTAAACATGACCTCTAGGAAAGAGCTAACTTTGAACAATGTTTTGTATGCGCTAGAAATTCGCAAGAATCTCATATCTAGATTGTTTTTAAACAAGCATGGATTATGGATGGTGTTCAAGTCAGATAAAATAGTTTTGTCTAAAAATGGAATGTATATGGGAAAGGGTTATGTATCTGATGGGTTATTTAAACTAAATGTAATGATTGTAAAATCAAAGATTAATAAAGCTATTTTTTCTGCTTATATTCTTGAGTTTTCTAATATGTGGCATAGTAGATTAGGACATTACAAGTATCATCTCCAAAAAGACATGAAATACCGACATCATATCTAAAAGGAATAATGGACTTTTACAATTCAACTCAAACCACTATTAGGTAAAGCACCACCACTATGTAGTAGCACAACAATCCACTGGAATGTAATTCATTAATCCTGAAAGACAGAAAAATAAAAGAAAAGATTATAAACTAAACAAACAGCTTATCATAACATATTGAATCACATTGTTACAACTAACAACAACAAACAAATCCACATACAAGTCAATTTTCCAACACTTCCAAATCAATTTTCAAACTAAATTCCCTTATTAAAATGCTATAGCACATTAACAACTGATGATCTTAAAGAGAAAGAAACAGCTGAAGTACTATAGAATAAAAAGGCAAAAAATAGTTGATTTGAAGAGTAACAAAGTTAGCTGTATAAGTTAACTGACTTGCAAACCTAAGTACGTCATCAACGACCCTCTAATATTGGGGAATCAACTTGAACATCTGTCCCAAAAGTTGCATGATGATCATGATGTGCACTGGAAGCATCTGCAACCTATTAC
>NW_006262201.1:3227330-3258633 GCF_000493195.1 Citrus x clementina
AAACTTAACTAAATTATCAAAAATATGTAATACATGTTCACTTCTAACCCAAATTGATTTGGACATCCACATTTACAAGATTGGAAGTGAGTCCGAATCAATCGAAACTCTTAATAGAGTGCATCATACTTCAACCTCAATTCATTTATCACAACCCCGTATTCTTTTTGTACCTCCATACGTATCTCATCAAGTATTCTACTCTCATTAATGTTGTTACTCCTTGAAGAATTTGTTTGCATGTGCTCCCGTCCATGCGCATCAAACCCCAACACACCATTAAATATATCATTTCTAATAGAACTAGTTTGTTGATCCTTAGGTATCTTAGAAAGATGTTCATTGAATTGACTCTACATAATTAATACAATCCACAAAAAGATAATTACAAAGCACAGTAATAACAAGTTTGTTTTATCATAAAAATTTAATGACAAGTATATATTAACTAAAATAATATAATTACAATAATATTTGCACTCTCAATGCCCCACACATCGAATATTTCACACACAAGAATAGGGGTAAGTGGCATTTGATTCCTATGACTTAAATTGCCAGTCTTTTGACAATTCTCACACGACTTACAAAACATGTATGAATCACGAAATAAAGTAGGTCAAAATAGACCACATTCTAATACCTTGGATGCTGTCCTTTTGGGACCAAAATGACCACCACATGCGTATGAGTGATAAAACTGAAGAATCGAAGGAATTTTAAATTCAGATACGCACCTTCTGATGACTTGGTCAGAGCAATGTTTCCACAAGTAAGGGCATCGCAAACATAGTACTTAGCATCGCTTCTAATCTTATCTTTTTTAGCCCTCGTCAGATCACTAGGTGGTGTTCTTATAACTCAGTAATTGACAATGTTAGCATACCAAGGAACCATACCTTGAGTTACAAAGAGATGCTCATCTGGAAAATCATCCTTAAAAGGTGCTGCTTCTTCACTCGTGGTCAATCTTCTAAGGTGGCCTGCAATCAAGTTTTCTACTCCTTTCTTGTCATGGATCTCCAAGTTGAACTCTTGAAGTAGTAGGATCCAGCAGATGAGTCTCGGTTTTGCTTCCTTCTTGGAGAGCAAATATCTGAGAGCTGCATGATCAGAAAAAACAATCACTTTAGTACCCAATAAATATGAACGGAATTTTTCTAAAGCAAAAACAATAGCCAAAAGTTCTTTTTCAGTTATTGAGTAATTACATTGAGCACTATCAAGTGTCCTTGATGCATAATATACCACGTGAGCAGCTCTTCCAACCCTTTGTCCGAGAACAGCACCAACAACATAGTTACTGGCGTCGCACATTATCTAAAAAAGGAGGCTTCAGTCGGGTGGCTGTATAATTGGAGCTGAAGTCAATAACTCCTTGAGCTTATCAAATGCTACCTTGCATGCTTCATTAAAATCAAATGTCACATCTTTCTGAAGCAGCTTGCTCTAATACCAAATTAAATATAAGTGTGCAACCCAAGAGGGGGGTGAATTGGTATTTTAAAAATTATCCTAACAAAACCACACAACAATCTAATCTAATGCCTTAATAAATTAGAAAGTAATAAGTTCAATAAAAACACAATAACAAATGAGTAAGGGAGAAGAGAAACAAACACACGAATTTTTTACGTGGTTCGGCAATCCCCGCCTACGTCCACGTCTCCAAGCAATCTAAGCTTGAGGATTTCACTATTCGAGCATTTCCAAGACTTCAAACATTTACAATTGACTTCAAGGTGTCAATGAACCTTTACAACAAAGAGATTATCTCTCAATCTCTTCACTCAAGTGTCTCACACACTCAAACACTTACAATTAAGATAAAGAAATGAAAGTTATAACAAAACTCACTCAAAGAGTAGATATTCAAAATGAAGAACAAAAGATGATTCAATATTTTATGATTTGCGAATTGAGAGCTCAAGATATCTCGTGTGCTTTTTGTTTATGCTTGCTAGAGAGATTGAAAATGAATTGGATTTGAGTTTATATAGTTTGAGCCCAAAAACATGTCATTATGTGTTTTCTGATGATAACTGGCTTGCCGCTTTCAGAATCCGGTGAGCCACTTTTATGTTACCGTTACAACAAAAATTTGAATTTCAGAATATCTAGCATGCCGCTTACCATATTCGGATAGTCGTTTATGCTCCAGAAGCTTACTACCCAAAATCTGGATTGCCGCTTACCATATTCGTTTAGCCGCTTGCTACAGTAAATGCTACAGTGAAATATTTTTCAAAATTATAGTTTGACCCTAAAATTTTATGAAACTATATTATGGCCCAAAACGTTATGAAAACTTTCAAATATGTCCAATTTCAGAATTTTTAAATAATGCTTTGTCAATCCCAAAACTTTCTGAAATTATGATTTCACCCAAACTATGTGAAATTATAGAAAGCCCAAAATATTTAAATAGTTTCAAATATGTCCAAATATGAAATTTAAAAACAATATCAAAGGTTTTAAAATACTTTCATTTTAGTGCAAAACACTTTAATTCCATAACATCATTTTCTTATTATAAAAGCAAAAGTCATAAATCTTTGTTTAATCAACACATGTGATTTGTTAACAATCTCCCTTTTTTTATTATGACAAAACACATTATAAAAATTTAATCTAGTTATGAAAAACTCCCCTTTAATCAATGCGAGTTAAAAAATTGATTTGAAAATTATTTAAAAAGACTCCCCTTGGATAAATGCATATTTTTATAACACTTTGTATAACACATATTAAATTATTCTCTCCCTTTATCATAAAAAAGAATAAAAGCTCCCACTATCAATCATCAAAGTCGCAATACAAGCACATTAGTTCAAAAAAAAAAATCTAAAAGTATAAGGAAATCCATATAATCCATAACAAACAATCAAAACAAATTCATATCATCCAAAACAAATACATAATCCAAAAGCATAATAATTATCCATATAGTCGAAAATAAAAGAACATAAAGCAGTAAATGATATATAGGTGTGTCCAAATACAAGCATAAGAGACTACTGGGGTGGTGAGGATGGTGGTGATGGAGGAGGATACATATATGGAATGCCGAAGTGCTCAAAGAGAAGGCGTTGTCCATGAATGAGCTGCTGCTGCTGCTTCACCTCATCCATAAGCTGTTGAAGAGTAACCTCTTCAGAGGTAAGAGGCTGTGGAGGTGATGAGACGGATGCAGAGGCACTAGGAGCTGAAGTAATCATAGGAGGATCTCGGCGTCTACGCTGGCCCCAAAATTAGAGTGAGAAAATAGGTAGCTGATCGGCTGGAACCACAACATTAAGTAGTCGATCATCACTTGGAGAGAAAGGTAAACTTGTTTTCAGTGAATTTGACCCAAGTGCCATTTTTCCACTCAAAGCCTAAGCCAAATATAGTATCATCCCCGATACCCTTAGACGGTCTATACGGCGGTTCTTGAATCGGTACATCAAAATATTTAAGAAAGTACTTCAATTCTCCCATCATACTCATCTCAAATTCTTTGCTCATACACGATAAAAATTCTTTACACAATAACTCATTAGTAGAACCAAAAATAATATTATCAACATAAATTTGAACAATAAGTATATATTGGTTCTTATGCTTAACAAATAAAGTTGTGTCCGCTTTTCCCATTGAAAAGTTGTTATCTAACAAGAAGTTTTTAAGCCTATCATACCAAACTCTAAGTGCTTGTTTTAATCCATACAAAGCCTTAGATAACTTACACACATAATCTGGAAATTTTTCATTTTCAAAACCAGAAGGTTGTTTCACATAAACTTCCTCCATAATATAACCATTTAAGAAAGCACTATTGACATCCATTTAATATAAAATAAAATCCTTATGACATGCATATGCTAATAACATCCTAATGGATTCTAATCTAGCTACAGGTGCAAATGTTTCATCAAAATCAATTCCTTCTTCTTGGTTGTAATTTTGAGCCACTAATCTAGCTTTATTTCTTACAACCACACTGAATTCATCTGTTTTGTTTCTAAATACCCATTTAGTGCCTATAATGGATTGATGTTCTGGATTAGGAACTAATTCCCACACATTGTTTCTCTTAAATTGATTCAACTCCTCTTGCATTGCCATAATCCAAGATTCATCATTTTCCGCATCCACAAAAGATTTTGGTTCAATTTGAGAAATAAATGCAGCATGCTCACATGTGTTCCTAAGAAATGATCTAGTTGTAACACCTCATGAGGGATCTCCTAAAATTACATCCTTAGGGTGAGAAGAAACATACCTCCACTCCTTAGGGAGTGTTTAAGAAGTACCTTCATTTGGCTCTGCATTTGTTTCTTCATGATGTTCCTCTTGAATTCTATACGATGCATCTTTTTGGTTGTCAATTGATGCTTCTTCTCGTTGTTCTTCTTCTGCATTATCATCAACAACTATTTTCTCCGTAGAGGAGGAATTAGACTCAACAAATGTAACATGCATTGATTCTTCCACAACTAAAGTTCTTTTATTATAAACTTTATAAGCTTTGCGTGAGTTTGAATAACCAAGAAAAACACCAATATCAAATTTTGGATCAAATTTACTAAGATTATCTTTTGTGTTCAAAATAAAACATATGTATCAAAAGACTTTAAAATAGCCAATGTTGATTTTTCTATCTTACCAAAGCTCATTGTTAGAGTGCAATTTATGCACTAGTTTTGCATTGTTTACTTCCCTTAATATCGATGTTTTGCACTTAATAATAATGTTTTACTTGCGTTTTACTTTTGTAGGTGCAATTCTATTGATTGGTGATAAAATTGAGCTAAAAGATGATGTTTAAGGAGGATTGTTCTCTTGGAGAAATTATGAGCGTCAGAAGAACTTTGTTGATAAGGCGTGGGCGCGTGCTGTCAACTGCGGACCTGCAGTTTTTAGTTTAACGTGTTTTGTATTTTTGGTTATTTTTGTAATTACGAATTTAATATTTCAGATATTAGTATTTTATTTTAAATAGAATTCTAAAAGAGAAGAGAGAGAGAGTATTTAAGAGAGGAATCTATTGTGAAAAAGGGGGGATTTTTGGATTGGAGAAAAAG
Source organism: Citrus x clementina (assembly GCF_000493195.1). NCBI lineage: Eukaryota > Viridiplantae > Streptophyta > Magnoliopsida > Sapindales > Rutaceae > Citrus > Citrus x clementina. The sequence goes on from NW_006262201.1 coordinate 3,232,397, forward strand.
AAAGAAACCCTAGATTTAATTTTTCTCTCCTCTCTATGAAGAACTAAACCTATTTTTCTAGTTGAAGGATAACGAAGCTTTGATTCATCACTACTGTGAGATCTTTCTTGTGCTTTAATTGTTTTATTGCTTTTTGGGTATTTGTTTATTCTCTGAATTAGTTTCATGATTATGTTTGTTAATTAGGTAATTGGCCACTATTTAATTATCAACTTAATCTATTGTCAATTAAAGGATTCATCGTATGAAGAATTTAATGCTTGTGACAAATAACATAGCAGAGAGTTGTGTTGTGAGAATAAACAATCTAATTTAAATGAATCATCATATGTGTTGATTAGGATTTGGGTCTCTCTGGTTTTTCAGGCTGTCAATTGATTAAATTCTATGATCGTATCTAGGGTTGTCTATTGATTAGGGAAATAACCAACGGTCGTACCTTGGTTATCGACTAGTTAAGGAGAGATTGGCTATTAGAGGGTCTCAGTAGCTATAACCGGTCTATTCATGAGTAATAATAATCTATATTTGAATCAATGATCAGTAGTCGAATCAAGCTGAGTTAATTCCTTCAACCAGAGCTTTCTCTAATTTGAATTACAACTTTAATTTGCATTCTTGTTATTTTAATTTGATTTTTATTATTGTCAACAATTCCCCCATTTTATGTTTTACGTTTCAAAAGGATTTAATTAATTACCGATCTCTGTGGACACGACCCTGCTCAATCACTATACACAATTTATTTAGAGTAGGAATTTATTTTTGTTGGCTTCGACACCCATCAAATTTTGGCGTCGTTGCCGGGGATTGGTGTCATTTATTTAATCCTTTTTACGTTTTACTTGGTGTATGGTTCGTTCTTCTCGTACAGGTACACTTTCGTTTGATCCTGAAATTGAGAAGACAGCTCGCCAGCTGAGACAGCAGACTAAGCGAGCTAAGCAACGATCCTCATCGCCTTTGCTTTCTGAAATAGATACAGTACCTGATTTAGTTGAATCATCTAGCGATTCAGAAGAACAAGTGATGGATAGACTTGCACCTGTAGAAAGAACTCTTAGAGAGTTAGCTGAACCAGACTTGAATCAACAACCACTCTGCATTCAATATGTAGATTTGGAGGTAAATTTTGAATTAAAGTCTGGTTTTATTCATTTATTACCCAAGTTTCATGGTTTTGCAGGTGAAGATCCTCATAAACATCTTAAGGAGTTCCATGTTGTGTGCTCAAGTATGAGGCCACAAGGCGTGACTGAAGAGCAGATTAAGCTGCGTGCTTTTCCGTTCTCTGTAGATGGGCTAGCTAAAGATTGGTTATACTACTTGCCTCCTGGATCGATTACAACGTGGAATGGTTTGAAGAAGCAGTTCCTTGAGAAGTACTTTCCTGCTTCAAGAGCTGCCAACATCAGAAAAGATATTTGTGGGATCAGACAACTTCCTGGGGAGACTTTGTATGAGTATTGGGAGCGATTCAAACAATTGTGTGCCAGCTATCCTCAGCATCAGATTTCTGATCAACTTCTTATTCAATATTTTTACGAAGGACTGTCATTGATGGATAGGAGTATGATAGATGCTGCTAGTGGAGGCGTGTTGGTGAACAAGACCCCTACTCAAGCAAGGGAGTTGATCTCAAATATGGCTGCCAACGCACAACAATTTGGCAGCAGACAAGATGCCACTTCAAGAACGGTGAATGAGGTAAATATTTCTTCTGTTGAACAACGTTTAGATAAACTTACTTCTCTTGTGGAAAAGTTTGTTGTAGGTAATGTGCAACAGGTGAAGACTTGTGGCATTTGTTACAATATGGGTCATTCAACTGATATGTGTCCTACACTTCAAGAAGAACCCGCTGAACAAGCCAATGCAGTTGGAGGATTTCCAGGCATGCCTCAGAGGAGGTATGATCCTTATGCACAAACATACAATCCGGGATGGAAGGATCATCCCAACTCTAGCTATGGAGTTAGGCCGTCAGGATTCCCACAACAGTATCCACCAAGACAACCAACACCTCCACAGTCAAACTCCAAGTCAGGTATATCTCTTGAAGAAATTGTTAAATCACTTGCAACTAACACTCAACAATTTCAGCAAGCAACTACAGCAAGCATTCAGAACTTGGAGAACCAAATGAGTCAATTGGCGACTACAGTGAGCCGTCTGGAGTCTCAAGTATTAGGGAGATTGCCTTCACAATCTGAGGTGAATCCAAAGCAAAACGTTAGTGCTGTCATCCTTAGAAGTGGGACGGAGTTGCAAGAGTCTAGTAAGAAAGTGACAAAGCATGTAGAAGATGAGCTTGAGAAGAATGAATTAATGCCTCAATCTCAAGATGCACAACCCACCAAAGCGAAACCCCTACCTATTGTGATACCTCCTCCTTTTCCAAGCCGATTTGCAAAATCCAAGAAGGAGGAACAAGAGAAAGACATCCTTGAGACATTTCGCAAGGTTGAGGTAAATATTCCTTTATTAGATGCTATAAAACAAATACCTCGATATGCTAAAGTCCTTAAGGAACTGTGCACCTCCAAGAGAAAATTAAGAGGAGATGAAAAAGTTCACATGGGGGAGAATGTTTCAGCAGTTCTCCAAAAGAGACCTCCTAAGTGCAAGGATCCAGGTATGTTTACTATCCCTTGTAAAATTGGTAGTGTTAGAGTTGAAAAGGCTTTGTTAGATCTAGGAGCTTCTATTAATGTCATGCCTCGTTCCATTTATTCATCTTTGAATATTGGTCCATTAAAAGAAACTGGTGTGATAATTCAACTAGCTGATAGGTCTAATGCATATCCTGATGGGGTATTAGAAGATGTCTTAGTACAAGTTAATGAGTTGGTTTTTCCTGCTGATTTTTATGTACTTGATATGGAAGATGATAACTCCTCTAATTCTGTCCCAATTTTGCTAGGAAGACCTTTTCTTAAGACTGCTAAGACTAAAATGGATATACATAAAGGGACTCTCACTATGGAGTTTGATGGAGAGGTTATAGAATTCAATATGAATGATGCCATGAAATATCCTAGTGAGGAACATTCGGTATTTTCTGTGGATGTTATTAACCCTATAGCGCAGGAAATGTTTTACAAGGAAAAGACGAAGACATTTCATCATAGAATGATTTTGAGAAAGGAGTTCTCTGTTGGTCAAAAAGTTCTTCTTTTTCATTCTAAGCTTAAACTTTTTCCGGGTAAATTACGTTCTTGCTGGGTTGGACCTTTTATTGTTACTAATGTTTTTCCTCATGGTGCAGTTGAGATTCGGAGTCCGACCTCTGACAGAGTTCTTAAAGTTAATGGTCATCGCTTAAAACCTTTTTATGAAGGTTTTTCGGTGAATATTGTGGAGGATGTGGCTCTCGAGAGTCTAAATTATGGAGATTGATACATAAATGTGTCTAGCCAAAGACATAAAACAAAGGCGCTTTTTGGGAGGCAACCCAAATGATTTGTTTATTTTGGTTTTTGTTTTATCTTCTTTAAAAAAAATGAAAAATGACAAAAAATGAGTTTGCTTATTTTGTTCAGAAGAAAATTTTTGATAAGGCGTGCCCACGTACTTATTAGAAAAGTACTTCTGAAATTTTTAATGTCTCAAAGTTTTAAGGCGTGCCCACGTACTTATTAGAAAAGTACTTCTGAAATTTTTAGTGTCTCAAAGTGATTCATAAAAAAAAAAAAACCAAAAATCAAAAATCATCATTTATTTATTTATTTTCGTTCCTTTCTTTTTTTATATATATATTTATTTATAAAAAAAAACCAAAAATCGAAAATCACTGTTCACGAATCCCTAATTCAAAAATTACTGTTGATTGTCGTTTTACAGCAGCATCAGCCCCAGCCGCAACCAGCAGCATCAGCTCCAGCCTTCACCCTGCAACCAGTAGCATCAGCTCCAGCCTTCACCGCGCAACCAGCAGCAGCAGACGAGTACGCCCAGAACCAGCAGCAAGCTCCAGCATCCCCAGCAGTGCAGCGCGCAACGTAAGCCCCAGCTGCGCGCGCAGCACGAACCAGCCCCAGCCCGAGCACGCAACCCAACAAGCGTCACCAGCGCAGCACCAGCAATCCCCCAGCGCGCAGCAACAGCTGCAGCACGCAGATCCAGCGTCACCAGTTCGTAGCATCAGTCCCAGCCCACACGCGCAACACAACAAGCACCAACCCGCGAAGCACAACCATCCGCGCGCAACGGAACCAACAGCCGTGTACCCGCAAGCTCCAGTCGAGCAACAATAGTCCGCAACCAGCCTACGACCTGCATTCCAGCCGCGTGAATCGAAATCTGTGACAAGATGGAGCAGAATTTGGTCGCATACTTCGAGAGTGTGGGTTTTACCCCACTATTTCCGCCAAGCCCATAGACGTTATGTGGATCAAAACTCACAATTCATGGAAGTTTCTTTTTGCCCTTAATCTTTTATCCTTACGCTTTAATTTTTATGTGAGCTTTAATTATCTTACATTGGGGACAATGTAAGTTCTTGGTGTGGGGGAGGGATTTTTGCATTATTGATGTCTGGAAGTATTATTTTCACTCTACTCATCTATTTTCATTCTACTCATCCTTAAATGATTTTGGAGTTAGTATGCTTCATATATTATTATTTTTCTTTTCTTTTCTTTCTCACTACTTTTTTCCCATCTATCTCAAATTATTTACATCTATTTTTATTCTATCATACTCTTTCATCACTCACATTTTATCTTTCACTTTTCATATTACTACATACATCTTTCTCACTTCTTATCATTTTTACCTTTCCTTCACTCATACCTTCTTCCCATTCTACACCACTATTGATGGTTGATTCATTTGAAGAGTATACATGATTTGATGGCAAATTTACCAACTTTGTGAGGATTTGAGCCTATGAGCAACCACTTTGCTCTAATTATTTTTATTATGTGAATATCAATCTTAGTTTGTTTATTCTAGAACTTGCTTTGTTATGCATGTTGAAGCCACATTACGGGATTTTTTGCATTAAAATGATAAGGGCAAACCATTTACCATTTTTCTATTCTCGCATTTTCTTTTTTTTTCTCTACCCGAAGACCTTGATTTACTATCTTTGTTTGAGCCTTAACCATTACCCATCTAATTCTCTCAGTCTACTTAACCATTTTTCTTCTTTTTGAGCCTCAATTTAAGGAGATTTTTGGACTCATTGTGTGGATATATTTTGTATATATTTTGTTGCTTTTTCTACCTTGTATTAAAGTTTCTCAATTGGATCAACAAGCATTATGCTTGAATTAAATTGTGCAAGGTTCATTTCTTTTGTTTGATTCAAAAAAAAAAGAAAGAAAAAGAAAAGGAAAAAGAAAAAAAAGAAAAGAAAAATCGAAAAAAAAATAAAAAAAAAGAGAAAAAGAAGAAAAAAAAATGTTTACATTCGTGGTGACTTGAGTAGAAATAAGCATTTTGATATCATAAGTTCATTCAATGAGTTCATTCTTCTCATTTTGATCTCTTTTTCTTTCATAGACCTTTCTTTTTCATTTAACCTATTTAACCCCATTACAACCCTTTTAAGACCCTTAGATTTTTGCATTTTATTCATGTTTTGTGGATTGAGATGTGATATATGAGCAAGCTTATGGTAATAGCATTCTTTGATTTGATTTGAGTGCATAGATGATACCCTAAACACTTTGAGTGCATGGAGTGAAGTCATTGAGAGGGCTATTAAATCTTGTTGCACTTGAATTTTGAATGGATCTTCTTGGTGGCTAAATGTTCTTATTCTATCTTATGAGATTCTATGCTTTAAAAGTCTTTGTCTCTCGAATGTTGATCGACTTAATTTCTTGAGGTATGCTTGCTTAAAATTATTTTTGGATGAGTTGAGATGAGAATTGAGTGGAGATTTGGGATTAATCTTGAGTTATATGCTTGAGGACAAGCATCATCTTGGTGTGGGGGAATTTGTTAGAGTGCAATTTATGCACTAGTTTTGCATTGTTTACTTCCCTTAATATCGATGTTTTGCACTTAATAATAATGTTTTACTTGTGTTTTACTTTTGTAGGTGCAATTCTATTGATTGGTGATAAAATTGAGCTAAAAGATGATGTTTAAGGAGGATTGTTCTCTTGGAGAAATTATGAGCGTCAGAAGAACTTTGTTGATAAGGCGTGGGCGCGTGCTGTCAACTGCGGACCTGCAGTTTTTAGTTTAACGTGTTTTGTATTTTTGGTTATTTTTGTAATTACGAATTTAATATTTCAGATATTAGTATTTTATTTTAAATAGAATTCTAAAAGAGAAGAGAGAGAGAGTATTTAAGAGAGGAATCTATTGTGAAAAAGGGGGGATTTTTGGATTGGAGAAAAAGAAAGAAACCCTAGATTTAATTTTTCTCTCCTCTCTATGAAGAACTAAACCTATTTTTCTAGTTGAAGGATAACGAAGCTTTGATTCATCACTACTGTGAGATCTTTCTTGTGCTTTAATTGTTTTATTGCTTTTTGGGTATTTGTTTATTCTCTGAATTAGTTTCATGATTATGTTTGTTAATTAGGTAATTGGCCACTATTTAATTATCAACTTAATCTATTGTCAATTAAAGGATTCATCGTATGAAGAATTTAATGCTTGTGACAAATAACATAGCAGAGAGTTGTGTTGTGAGAATAAACAATCTAATTTAAATGAATCATCATATGTGTTGATTAGGATTTGGGTCTCTCTGGTTTTTCAGGCTGTCAATTGATTAAATTCTATGATCGTATCTAGGGTTGTCTATTGATTAGGGAAATAACCAACGGTCGTACCTTGGTTATCGACTAGTTAAGGAGAGATTGGCTATTAGAGGGTCTCAGTAGCTATAACCGGTCTATTCATGAGTAATAATAATCTATATTTGAATCAATGATCAGTAGTCGAATCAAGCTGAGTTAATTCCTTCAACCAGAGCTTTCTCTAATTTGAATTACAACTTTAATTTGCATTCTTGTTATTTTAATTTGATTTTTATTATTGTCAACAATTCCCCCATTTTATGTTTTACGTTTCAAAAGGATTTAATTAATTACCGATCTCTGTGGACACGACCCTGCTCAATCACTATACACAATTTATTTAGAGTAGGAATTTATTTTTGTTGGCTTCGACACCCATCACTCATATGGAGTTTTATTAAGATTAGATCTAATCAACACACGATTCAAAACATAACAAGCGGTGTTGACGGCTTCGGCCTAAAAATACTCAGGCAAAGAATTTTCATTCAACATGGTCCTAGCCATTTCTTGAATAGGCCTATTCTTTCTCTCTACGACTCCATTTTGTTGTGGAGTCCTAGGTGATGGAAATTGATGTTCAATGCCAAAGTCATTACAAAAATTTTCAAATGCATGATTTTCAAATTCTCCACTATGATCACTTCTAGCACAAGTAATAGAATAATCTTTTTCATTTTGAACATTTTTACAGAAAATTTGAAATGCATCAATGGCATTGTCCTTATTAGATAAGAACAATACCCATGTGCATCTAGAATAATCATCTACAATTACAAATGCATAAAATTTGCCACTTAAACTAGCATATCTAGAAGGTCCAAACAAATCTATGTGAAGTAATTGAAGAGGTTTTGAAGTGGAGACATGATTCTTACTTTTGAAGGAAGTTTTGATTTGTTTTCCAAATTGGCAAGCTTCACAAATTCTATCTTTTTGAAAACTGATTTTTAGAAGACCTTTAACCAAATCATTTTTCACAATTTTTTAAATCAAATTCATGCTTGCATGACCTAATCTTCTATGCCACAACCAACCATCATCATGTAATGCGGAGAAACATTTATCATTTGTCGATGCACAATCTATATTAATAGTATAGACATTAACACATCTATTTCCTACAAACAAAACTTTCCCATCACATGTATTCTCAATAACACATTTTGATTTATCAAAGATAACTTTATATCCTTTATCACATAATTGACTAATACTAAGCAAGTTGTGTTTTAAGTTTTTAACCAAACATACATTTTCAATGAGAGTAGAGGATACATTACCGGCATTTCCAATGCCAATGATTTTTCCCTTTAAATTATCTCCAAACGATACATCTCCACCATTTTTGATCTTGGTAAAACTTGAAAACCAAGAATAATTCACTGTCATGTGTCTTGAACAACCACTGTCCAATTACCACTTTTTTTTTTCTTCAAGCCTTGTAGAGAAAATCTCAAGTTTTAGGTACCCAACCATTTTTTGGTCCTTGAGAGTTAGCAATGGCTCCTTTCGGAACCCAAACACATTTCACACCATAATATGCATTTCTCTTCACTAGACATGTATTTTGCATATGACTATCTTGATTATAATAATGACATACAATTTGATTGTCAATAGATGTATTCTTCACAAAATAACTCTTGTAATATTTTTATTTCAAATTTGGCTTATAACCAATGCCTCTTTTGTCAAATACACATTTTTGTGAGTTTAGCAAGTTATCCAACATCTTTTGCCCATTTTTGAATTTTAGCACAATCTCATTTAATTCATTGCTCTTCTTTCTAAGCATTTGATTTTTATTTTTCAAATCATTCACGTGTGACTATAAATGCTCATGTGAAGTGCTAGAATTCTTAAATAATGCAACTCTATCAAGCAATGTTTTATTCTCTAATTCTAGGTATGTAATCTTTGCACTAAATAATTCATTTTCATTTTAAAGCTCTATCATTTTCTTTTTAAGACATATATTCTTTTTACCAATCTTCATCAATTCATCATCCAAATCCTTAAAGGCATCATGTAATTCATCATATGTAGGAAGAACACTTACCTCATCAACTTCATTACATGATTCTTCCCCAAAGGCCATGAGAGCTAGATTAGTCATCTCTTGTTGCTCTTCATCATCGCTTGTTTCCTCATCATTATCATCACACGTGGCCACCATAGCTTTATTCTTGAATTTGTTGAGGAGAGGACATTCCGGTCGAATGTGTCCGGGCTTCTTGCATTCATAGCAGATAATTGGCTCTTTCTTTTCCTTTTTGTTTTGTGACTTCTAAACTTTCTCTGCTCGTTATTCTTCTTGTAGAATTTTCTGAATCTTCTAGCCAACATAGCCAACTCATCATCATCCATCTCGTTTTCCTCATCACTATCACGTTTTAAGGCTTTGAGATCAATGCTTTTCTTCTTTTCCTCATGTCCTTTTTCTGCTGCCAAATATTCTTCATATGAAATGAGAGAACCAATTAAATCATCAATAGGTAATATATTTAAATCTTTGGCTTCCTCAATGGCAGACTTTTTTGGTCTCCATTCCTTAGGTAACGACCTAATGATTTTTTTAACTTTCTCGATATTTGAAAAGGTCTTTCCTAGGGCTCCTAGAGTGTTCACTATGTCCGTAAATCTAGTATACATAGAGTACACACTCTCATTTTGTTCCATTTAGAAAAATTCATATTGTCGAGTGTACCTACTTATTTTAGATTCTTTCACTTGATTCGTGCCTTCATAAACAACTTCAAGTTTGTGCCAAATTTCATTAGCACTTTTGCAACTAGACACTCTATGAAACTCTTTCTTACCTAGTGCACAAAACAAGGCATTCATAGCCTTGGAATTTAGAGAAGATTTTCTCTTTTCGAATTCATTCCATTCACGTGAAGGTTTTGGAATATCTTCCCCGACTTCATTTTTAGTCAAAGGCATGTAAGGACCATCACTAACGATTTCCCAAATTTTGTAATCTAAAGCTTGCAAGTAAATTCTCATTCTAGTTTTCCAATAAGGGTAATCATTTCCATCAAAATATGGTGGTCTAGTGGTGGACTGTCCTTCCCTAAATGTGGAATCATTTTGAGTTGCCATTAATCTTTAGCTCTAAACTGTTAAGTCTAAACAAAAGCACTTTGCTCTGATACCAAATGAAATATAAGTGTACAACCCAAGAGGGGGGTGAATTGGTATTTTAAAAATTATCCTAACAAAGCCACACAACAATGCAATCTAACGCCTTAATAAATTCAAAAACAATAAGTTCAATAAAAACACAATAACAAATGAGTAAAGGAGAAGAGAAATAAACACACGAATTTTTTATGTGGTTCGGCAATCCCCGCCGATGTCCGCACCTCCGAGCAATCTAAACTTGAGGATTTCACTATCCGAACCTTTCCAAGACTTCAAACGTTTACAATTAACTTCAAGGTGTCAATAAACCTTTACAACAAAGAGATTATCTCTCAATCTCTTCATTCAAGTGTCTCACACACTCAAACACTTACAATTAAGATAAAGAAATGAAAGTTACAACAAAACTCACTCAAAGAGTAGATATTCAAAATGAAGAACAAGAGATGATTCAATGTTTTATGATTTGCGAATTGAGAGCTCAAGATATCTCGTGTACTTTTTGTTTATGCATGCTAGAGAGATTGAAAATGAATTGGATTTGAGTTTATATAGTTTGAACCCAAAAACTAGCCATTATCTGTTTTCTGATGATAATCGGCTTGCAGCTTTCGGAATCCGGTTAGCCACTTTTATGTTACCGTTACAACAAAAATTTGAATTTCAGAACATTCGGCATGCCGCTTACCATATCCAGATAGTCGTTTATGCTCCAGAAGCTTACTGCCCAAAATCCAGATTGTCGCTTACTATATCCGTTTAGCCGCTTGCTACAGTAAATGCTACATTGAAATATTTTTTAAAATTATAGTTTGACTTCAAAACTTTATAAAACTGTATTATGACCCAAAACGTTATAAAAGCTTTCAAATAGGTCCAATTTCAGAATTTCTAAATAATGCTTTGTTAATCCCAAAACTTTCTGAACTTATGATTTCACCCAAACTATGTGAAATTATAGAATGACACAAAATATTTAAATAGTTTCAAATAAGTCCAAATCCGAAATTTTAAAAACAATATCAAAGGTTTTAAAATACTTTCATTTTAGTCAAAAACACTTTAATTCCATAACATCATTTTCTTATTATAAAAGCACAATTCATAAATCTTTATTTAATCAACACATGTGGTTTGTTATCATCAAAATCAATATTTATAGCCATATAGGCTAACAAAATAATGATGTAAGGGACAAAAATACGTGTGTGTTGTTAAGTAAACATAAAATTTGTGTTGCGGTCCTCAATATGACTGATAACTCTATGAAATGAGTGTTATCATGGTATTTTTAGACTTAAATCAATACTACTTAGAGAGTAAATTATGTGTTTCTATTGCATTTTTGTTACATTTTGCATAAATAATCATTTTAGTCAATCTTAATAAGTTTTGCTCGATTTAAAGTAATTTTTGCTCAAATTGTGTGCATAATTGTAGGTTTCCAGAAGTTTATAATTCATGGAAGGAATGCTATGCAATAGGCTTGCAAAAATAAGGAAAGAACATGGCAATAAAAGAGTTGAAACAAATCTGGAACAGTGCAGTTGCTGTAGATATTGCTGTAGCAATCCTGAAACAACATCAGAGAAAATTTCGTCTGGGATACTTGCAGAATTGCCATCTGCAGTTTCCTAATCTGACTTATGCGCGACCTAGGCTTCCGTTTACCCTAATTTTCAACTATAAAAGAAGCACACATCATAAAGAAAAGGGAGGGTCGTCACCCAAGGAGAAAAACAAAAAGAAACAAAAGAAAAACAAGATTCAAGAGCGAGATTAAGGGCTGCACAAGAGGAGAATTTGCAGAAATCAATTGGGAGTTCAATCCTTCTTATTCTTCTCTTGTTTTCTCGTTTTCTATTTATTTATGGGGATGTGTTTCATGGCTGAAACTTTGTTCTTTATTTTTCTTTTGCAAACTATGAACTAAATTTATTTGTGGTTGAGTGATAAACAATCTTGATAGTTTATTGACTGAATATATGTGTTGCTGCATGTTTGCTGTAGCAGTTTGTTTTGATAGTATTTATTTTATTCGTTATTTCGGTTGATCACCCATTTAATGATACTAGCTAATGAAGAGCCGCAAAAGGGTCTATCTTAGTGGAACATATCATAACAATACTTGATCTTAAATTGAGTTTCCCGGATTGAGTTTTACTTGAGTCCCAAAAGGGCCATGCATAATTTAAGATTAGTGATGAACTAGACATAAGGATTCACCTTGTAGAGTAAATAGAACCTAAGCGTGTAATGTTATATCTTATATTGACATAGCAACTGATCACTATTAGGTTGCATATAGATATAAGATATCCAACATGCGACGGCTGAGGATGCATAAGGATTCTGCCCAGTGCTGTAGCAGATACTGCAGCAACCGAGCCAACCATTAGAAAATAGTCAAGACCATTAGGAGAGTTTATTCACTCAACTACTATATATTCCCATTAGTTTTATCCTTGAGTTTGATGTGATAATTTACTTTGTTGCATTTTATTTATAGCGTTTTTATTTTAATTAGTACATTAGTTTCATTAATTGTTTATTTTATTTTAACACAAAATCTGCACTGTTAAGATTGATGTAGCAAGTCTAATAACATCAATCCATGTGGAGACGATCTTGAATACTCATCACTTTATTACTTGTTGTGTACACTTACACATTGACACCAATAACATTAGTATTTATAAACCAACAGTGACTCATGTCCTCATCATGACTCATACCTTTAACATATATTTTTTGTCTCAGTTCTTGTCAAATAATAAGGAATCAAAAATGGTTGGTTGGAATAAGAGATGTTTCGCCATTAAATCATAAAGTGGGAAAAATTGGATCTATACTTTTTTAGTTGCGCATACGTGGCAACTGAAAAATAGTTAAAATGACATTTTTGGACCAGCAGCTTCCCTCAGGTTCCATCAGGGGAGGGACTATGTACAGCTCTGTCGTCTATTCCAAATTGGATCCCCTATGTTACATGCATGGGCTCACTCACTATTAATGTGAGAGGGCTGTAAGTTACATGCATGTAACATAGCATTAGCCTTCCAAATTTTAAGCATCGTTAAGCAATTTTCAAGCAGTCATTCAGTGAGAGAAGAGATAGAAAATAATTAGGCGTGCATTTTGAAACCAATAATATTTATCTACCACAAGAGTGAATAACGGGTAATTTTCGGTTTCTTCTCTTGATATTTGGGTCCTTTCACTTCTATAAATTATATGAGTGTCTCTACTTTACGCCCTCCCGTTAGTATAGAATTTATTTGACTGTTAACTGACTAAGTAAATGACCAAAATACCCTTACATTAATAAAACAATATTTGAGACATGTACTAGGCAATGAATCGTTAATAAATTTGGTGCCAAATTATAATGAAATGTCAATAATACCCATGAAAATTTTCAATTTCCATTTTTTGTGTCACTTAAAAAATTAAAATTAAATTTTAAAAAAGAGTTCATCTCTACCGATATTACCATTGAATCAAACGGCTATATTTCTAGAGCAAATGGGTATAAATTCATCACCTATTAAGCCAATATTAAAAAGTAATGTGGTGGTAGAAATCCACGCATTTATACCGTGATAAACAAATAAAGAAAGTGTGTTTTTGATTCAAAGCATTGGAAAGAAACCATCAAAATAAAAGAATAAAGTGAATTTCTTTTGTTTTTAATTAGATTTTTAATTTCTCTTAATAATCTATTGTCTTTTTTTTTAATTTAAGTTCCATAATGTTTCAATAATTGATCAAATTATTTAGAATTAGACATTTACTCTTGGGGCAGCATAATTTTTTTTTTTAAATTAATAGAGGCGCTTGATAATTTTATAATTAAGTTGGGACACTTTCTAGGGGCAAATAATAAATGAGAAATTATCATTGCACCACCTTTTTTTTACCTTATATTCATCCAACAAGCATAAAATTCTAACATATTCTTTGCACCACCTTTCTTTTTTTAATTTGTATCAATTAGCCACTTTTGCACTAACACCATTAAATAATTTAAACGAAATGACAATTTTACCCCTAAATAAATTAATAGATCATTTTATTTTATAAAAGTTTTGCAAAATAAAAAAATTATAATTATAAAAATACCCCTAAATTTAAAAAAGTAAATCCAAAATAGAGGTGTTTAGTTGATTTTTATTAAATTTAGATTTTGAAAAATTGTAATAATTATTTTTATTAAAATTTTATAACTTTGCAAAATTATAATAAAAAAATGAATTTAGTTATTAAAATTTTATAATTTTGTAAAATTTTATTAAAATAACTGAATTTATTTATTAAAAATAAATCCCAAAATTTTAATAATTTAGGGGATTTTTATTAAATCCCAAAATTTTGTAATTATTTTTATAATTATAATTTTTTATTAAAATAATTTTTATTATAAAAAATTTAATTTTTGGATTTATTTCCTTATTAAATGTAGAGGTATTTTTATAATTATAATTTTTTTATTTTCAAAGTGAGTGGATCCTGGTCGTTGCATTTTCAACAAATTCATGAAGCCGGTTTTCACTAGGGGTGGGCAAATTCGGATTCGAATCAATCCGATCGGATCTCGGATTGTTCAAATTGGTGAAAAAATCATCCAATTATAATCTGAATTCAAAACCAATCCGAATCCGATCCAAATATTATATTCGGATCGGATGGATAATTCAGATTAATTCGGATTCTCACATCGGTAATATCATATTGAAATTGGATTCGGATTTGCTCAAATAAATCAAATGAATTGAAGTCATTTTCAAGTTGCAAGGCAAAATTGAAGTCATTTTCAAGTTGCAAGGCAAAATTGAAATCACGCAAACAAGAAAAAAAAGCAGCAAGCCAACAAATAGAGAAAAAAAAAATACAAAAATTGAAAGCACAAAAGACTCAGATCTCTGCAATTTTTTTAAAATCAAAGTATCTATTCTTATTCCTATGCAACTCACAAGCTTTGATAGATCAACTCTGTTGGAAACCCTTGCAATAATCAAATAGATGCAGCGGCTAGGTTTGGGACATCAACTTGTGGTTGCGGCTTCAGTTGGAAGCGTAGCAACGTGCAGCTCACGGGCTCAGCGGTTGACTTCGTCGATGTGTAGCTAAGGCGTCGACTACTTGAGACTTAAAGAGATCAGTTGGGTTTGTACAGCTTTTCCAATTCTTTGGCTGGGTTCGTGCGGCTGCAAGTTCTTCTCCAATTCGTTGCCTGGTTCGTGAGGCTGCAACCTGCAAGTGCTTCTCCAATTCTTTGGCTGGGTTCGTGCGGCTGCAAGTTCTTCTCCAATTCGTTGGCTGGGTTCGTGGGGCTGCAGCCTGCAAGTGCTTCTCCAATTCTTTGGATGGGTTCGTGCAGTTGGAGCCTACAAGTGCTTCTTCGATTCTTTGGCTGGGTTCATGGGATTGCAAGGGCTTCTTTCATCCTTTCTGATTTGGGATTTTAGGGATTTAGTTTAGGGCTGCCATTTAACTTTTATTTTTTTATTTATAGTTCAATTAATTTTTTTTAATTGCAAAGTGCAATCCGATTGGATTGATCGGATTGATCCGAATCCGAACCGATTCGAATTAAATCCCATCGGATTGCAAAATTTTATCCGATCGGATTTGGAGGTCAATCTGAATCCGATCCGAACAAGTTCGGATTGGTTCGGATCGGATCGGATTGATCCAAATTCGATCCGATGCCCACCCCTAGTTTTCACCAAGACTACAAATTGTTTCAACATAATAACAACATCATTCTCCACTACCTCTCTCTCCACAGAGCAGACAGAAGCAGCATCAAATGCTTCAACCTAATATTTTTTCTTTGTTAAATTTGTAAGTATGCTATTATTTTAAGAATAGTGTGTGTGTGTGTGTGTGTGTTACTGGAGTCAGGCAATCAGTTTTCAATAATAAGGAATCTGGCATTTTACTAAAATCCAATACCAATCGATTGGTATTGGATTTTAACATATACACTAGCGCAAAATTATCCAAAGTGAGTGGCTACATCAAATGTGTACAATGTTGTAAACTTCTCCTGCATTTTAATAAAGTTTCAGAATCTTGTATTGAAAATATATATGCATTTGGTATGCAGGATATGACAGAATATGATTATATTTAATACTATCATGTGTTTTTAGGTATAATTTAAGATTAGATTGTAATACATTAACAGGTTAAAAAACACAATATCTAATATATTAAAATTTGTCTTTTTTGTATTTTAATAATAAAGTGAGGAGTTCTCGTTAGGTAAGAACTATATATATAACAGTTTCTCTGTATCATTAATTTCTTTTCTTGCCTTTGTAGATCAATAGAAACATTGTTAAAATATGTACACATAAAGATGTTACAAGAAAAGAAAAAAGAAATTATCAAAAAGAAAGAAAAGAAAAAAGAAACAAAAGGGGAAAGACTAATTAAATTAGAAAACGGCAAGCTGAAACAACCATAATATTCAGCTTCACCAGTAACTAAAGAAGCTTCGAAGCCGTTATTCTATACATATTCAAACGAAATTATTCAGGACTGAAAATTGATGCGGGAAAAGTTGTAAGCAGTTTGCCAAGTCTTCGATCCCAGTCCTATTAAAGACTTTCATACCGGTTACTACTTCAAAGATTTAGATACTCTGCTACGAGCTGAGCTTGAAGAACAAAAAAAGAGGAAATGGAAGAAAAATATGGATTTTTTACAAGGGAGAATTTTATTAATCTTATTCCTACTATTTTATTGATGAAACTTAACTGTATAAATATTAACCAGTGAAATTAAGGGTATATTGGAAATTAAAGAAGGGGGATTAAGAAATTTTAAGCATTTTAAGCAAATCTGTGATTGTGAGAGACACTGCAATTTTCCTATTTGTAAAGACTAAGAAGAGGAACGATTGTGGTGTTCATATTCTTGCTTTAATTGCCATCTGGAGCTTCTCATAAATAAGGCTTGTGGAGAAAGTACATGCATGTACAAGCAACTAAAATGCACACACCAAAACTATGCTGGGTGAAAAGATTTAAAGATCAAAGGCTAAAGCCTATGATCAAAACAAGGGGAGAGAGAAAGAACGAGATAGATGTGACTGTTATGCACGGAATGCGGAATTAAGCACACCAAATAATTACAGAAAAATAAAGGACACAAGAATTACGTGGTTCGGCAATATGCATATGTCCACGGGAGCAAGAGAAAAATAATTGTCTTATTAACAATTATTTGAGCACAAATTTGAGTAAAGAAATCTCACTTTCCCAGAACCCAAATACACCCAGTACTCTCACAGACACTCTCCAATTATTCACACTCTCAGAACTCTCAAAAGTTTAAAAATTAATAAGCTTAACAAATTTTTGGGATGCCATTAAATGAAGAAATGGCTTCAATTTATAGGCTTGAAGCTAGTACTATTTCACCTAACCCAAACACTATTCCACCTAACCCATGCAAGTATGTCAAGGAGTTTGGTATTTCTTTGGCCAATCTTGAAAAATTCTTCAAATTTGAATCCAACATTTCAGCTAACCTTGACATTTGTTAGCAAAATGCAAGTGGATTTCTTATTTTTCAACAATTCTCCACATCGGCGAAGATTTGTCTAAATCTGAACCGACTACCAACCAATCATCATCCCCAAAGTGGCTGCATCTCTGTGACTGCCTACGTACCCAAAATTTGAGATCAAGCCAACCGTAGTTCAAAATTCCCGAAGGACATATCTTAACACAATCGAAGGATTTGAATTAGTTTCAAGCAATATTGAAACTTAACTACAGAAACTACCTTCGTCAACATATCTGATGAATTATCTTTGGTATCGATCTTTTTCAACAACACAACACCGCTCTCGATAATCTCTCTCACATAATGATATTTCACATCTATGTGCTTCGTCCGAGCATGATATGTTTTATTCTTCGCGAGGAATATCGCACTTTGGTTATCACAAAAGACCGCAATGTTCTCCTGGATTACTTCCAAATCACCTAACAAGTCTTTCAACCAGATAGCTTTCTTTACAGCTTCAGTTGCTGCCATGTACTATGCTTCCGTAATGGACAGAGCAATTGTCGATTGTAGAATCGACCTCCAGCTAACCGAACCTCCACCCAATATGAATACGTAGCCCGTTGTTGATCTTCACTTGTCAAGGTCTCCAGCGAAATCAAAATCACAATACCCAACACATTGTTGACCACAATCCTTCTTGAACAATAACCCAACAACAACTGTCCCATACAGATATCGGAGAATCCACTTTATCGCAAGCCAGTGATTTTTACCTGGATTGTGCATGTATCTACTAACCATGCTCACTGCTTGAGATATATCGGGCCTTGTACATACCATAACATACATAAGACTACCTACAACACTAGCATATGGAACACGAGCCATGTAATCGCGCTTCTCTTGAGATCTAGGAAATGAAGAAGAGCTTAATTTGAAATGAGGAGTTAGAGGTGTACATACCAGTTTAGTTTTGTCATCCATACCGAATCTTTCTATGCTCTAAGAGCTAAGCTTGAAAAACTAAAAGAGAGGAATCATAAGAACAATATGAATTTTTATAAGAGAGTCACTAAATATAGCTTCCTCCTCTTTCTAAAGTTCATGAGCTGCTCTTAATGCATATGCAATTAATAATACATATATATACCTCTTAGGTGTCTTAATAATGCTTCTTTGCCTATCTTTGACAAGCTAGTACTTTGATAAGCTGGTAATCTTGTACATTTAGTGGATTATGTTCTCTAAGAGCTGAGCTTGAAAAACTAAAAGAGAGGAATCATAGGAACAATATGAATTTTTATAGGAGAGAATTTTATTAATTTTACCCCTACTATTTTATTAGTGAATTTTTTTGGAAAACAAAAAAGGTTGTTTATTGGTGTATGAAAACATTGACCAGTGAAATTAAGGGTATATTGAAAATTAAATAGGGAATTTTAAGAAATTTTAATCATTTAAAATTTTAGTATTTTATGCTTGAAAAAAAGATTTGATGACATAAGGCTAAACAACACACTTAGTTATTATATTATTCTTCTTGTTATTAATGATTCCATTTCCTTAGCTGAATTTGTAATAAGGCTTTTGTACAATTTGAATTAACATCTTGAAACAGATTTGATGAGAAATTGTGCACATTGTAAACCGTCAAAATAAGATGTATAACTTAATTTGCGTAATAAAAATTAGTGACAAAGTTTACGATGGTAAAACTTCTACGAGCCAAAATTACAAAGGTCAAAGCATTAAAAAAATGTGATAAGTTGTTTGCATAGACCTAGGGCCGAGGATGACAGGATGACCTGGCCCATCTACGCCTAGACAGTGAATGCCAGGTTTGTCTTGGCCCAAGAGTGAGACAGGGCCCGGGATGCATGGGAGTTTAAAAAATTAATCATGTGTAATAGTTTGATTAAAAAAAATCTGATTACACGCATTGAAAATTTTAGTCCCAGGTCCTACTTTTGAAACGCTATCTTATTAAAACAAAATGTATAAGCTATAAATTTTATAAAACATATTACAAACGTGAAAATATTTATAAAAGAATGAACTTTAAGGCACGGGCGAAAAAGGATTAGGTCTATTACAATTGCCAAGCCAGGCTTAGCCCAGCCTTGGGAACCCAAAGAGCATGTTCAGGACAACAATAGAACACTTCTTTCTAATACAATAAATATATACAACAAAATTTTTCTTTATTATAATAATTTTTTGTGGCAATATTACCAAAAATTAATAGAAACTGCCTAGTTGTTTCCACGTAGTTAAAACAATGTACAGCTAGATAAAGATGTTAGAAGAGGGGGGGGGGCGTGGGGGGACTAATTAGTTCATAAATGAGAGAGCTGTATCAGCCATCAAATTCATACTTCACCCCTAATTAAAGAAGAAGCTTCCAAGCCATAATCTTATATACACGCACGTTATTATCTAGAAGAGCTAAAGAAAATATTTACCAACCAACATTTTACAGGGACTTTCTTATATAAAGCCCATTCATTGATCCAAACATAAATCTTACCGAAAACAAGGACTCAAGTAAATTTCCTACTTTTGGTTTGCTCAACAGCTACTTTAATGAATAATCTTTTGAAAGAGCTTTTATTGTACATTTCGAGAAGTACTCACTGAATCAAAAAAAAATTGTATACACGTGTCCGATATAATTTTACCAAGAGTTCTGCTATTTATCCCGGGTCAAATCCCGAAAGTTAAAACAAAACGACGTCATTTTTTTCTTTTTCATGAAACGCTACCGTTTCACCCTATCAAAAGCAAACGTTCCTCTCTTCTTCGTTTTCGTCTTCCTCTCCCGACTCCTCTTCGTTTCACTAGGGAACGACATTCGTTTTGTTTAAGATCCAAATCAAATGTTCCTCTCCTCTTCGTTTTCGTCTTCCTCTCCTGACTCGTCTTTGTTTTCTCCTCTTCGTTTCACCAACAATATTTGGAGTAATTATTATTTTTTATTGGGTTGATTGGAAGCAAAACAAGTAATTAATTGGAACGGGACGAGCTTGACTTCACTTTGTTGACTTTGTGCAGCGAGTCTCGCTCTAATCGCAACGTTTGCAGCTTCCACCACTCGTTTCTTCATTATATTTGATAAAATCTCGTCTCTCTCTAACATTAATAAAACGAAAGATAGAATAAAAAAAATAAAAAGGAAGAAGATAGAGGATTGTATTTGTAATCCACAGTAAGCAACAAAAACCTCGGATTCTGAATGCTGCCCTTGAAATTCTCCATGTTGTTTCTGTTTGTGATATATCTTTTAAGCTCCCAGTTCAGTTTTACGGCTGCAGATGACCCAACATACGTTCATCATGTTTGCTCAGAAATAGCAAATTTCACCAGAAACAGCACCTTTGAATCAAACCTCAATCGTCTCCTCACATCTCTTCCCACTAACGCCACCGCTGGCCAAGACCCAAACAGGGTCTACAGCCTCTTTTTCTGCCGCGGTGATCAAACTACCAACAACTGCCAAAACTGTCACTTTTGCTACCAGAAATGTAACTCGGCGTTGCCCAGTGAGCAAAGACACCATAGTATGGTACGATGAGACAAAAATTCGTAATCGAAATTGAAACTTAAAAAATTTGAAGATTCGAAAACAAAATGCTGCCAAAAGAAAACAATGCCTTAGCTTGTGCAAAGCCACATATAATCGAAACTGGAATCCGTAAATGCCGAAACTTAGTCTTATAACAGAAAAATTTAACAACTGCTGTTAATGCCTATGAGGTTAGGAATCATGGACAATGTCGAGACTCTATCTTGTTCAAGCTTCTGCTTTTGCCTTGTCTGAGCCTAATATTTCACTTGGGCGTGGTGAATCGAAGAGAAAGAGCTTAAAGATTCTGCGTTTTTCTCAGTTCATAAAGTAGTTGTTTCTCTGCATCTTTTCTGCTTTAATTCATTTTGTTTTTACTAGGCTCAAACAACTACGTTTCATGGAAGCAAAAAGGGAAAAATAAACCAAAATCAAAACGGCGTCATTTTGATTAAATTCGGGGTTTGACCCGGGAAAAATAGCATTTTCCTTTTACCAAAAGAAGCACTTCTAGATATTTTACATGTATTACCTCGAAAAAATCATTTTCAAGAACTGAGGGGAAATAAGATAAAACTAACATGTGCCATCAATTTTTCTGGATTCATAATTTCAAGAGTAGTACTAGAAATACTAACTAATAGACTACCATAAGCAATACATTCTTTCACTTAATTTATGAAGTGTTCTTCGTGTAACCTTTTTTTTTTTTTTGGTTACCCAACCAATTGTTCGCGCAAGATAACATTAGTTTACATTTAAGCAAGTAATAAGGGTGTAATCTAAATTTGATTTCTAAAATAATATTCCATAAAATATAACATAATCAACAAAATACTCATGCACAAAGTACTCTAAATATAGCTTCAAGACGAAAATGTATTGAAGTCATATTCTACGTCAATTTGATCAATTAAAAAGGTACAATTATGTAACGTGTTAAATTTGAACTAAAATAATGTCGCATGATTGGTTAATCAAATTTCAAGTCACTTGAGATTGACAAGAGTACAGTTAATTATTTTAGCAATTTTATTCAATGGTGCCTACTGCCTTAGGATCAAAAAGACATACGCTATTTTTTTATTCATATTATATGTTTGCAAGTTTCCCATGCTTTGGTTCCACTGCATTCAATGTTAATCATCCATACAAAGGATCAGTTCACACATGATACACAGGAAAATGAAGTTACAAAGAAGGACCCTCTAATCTTATTACGGAAGCAAAAAAAAAAAAAAAAAAAGGTAAAATGGGATACCAAAGACATGAAATTATTCTGTTAAAATATTATTATTAATAATATCACCAACAAACTGAAATCCCAATTAAATTAAAACAATAAATATGACTCAAATAATACAAACACTAAAAAAGACAAATCAAATTATAATACAAAAAACTCGGAATACTATTACTATATTTAGATTTGGACCGTCTAAAGCTGTCCAACATCAATAAGAATACTATTACTAAAACCCATTTAATTGATAGCCATTCCAAGAAATAACAATGTTAATTTGTACCATGTGTAAAATAAATATATAATAATATAGAAGCTTTCACCTGAGCATCCGACCATGTAACAACTTCTCATTGGAGAGGTTATGTGGTACCACTATTCCAAGAATACTATTACTATATTTAGATTTGGACCGTCTAAAGCTGTCCAACATCAATAAGAATACTATTACATAAATTGACAGAATCTGCAAAAGTGTGTGATAGGTCACATGTCACGATTTCATTAATTGCACCTCACAACCCACCTAATAAATTCGTGACACGTAGCTCATCACGCACAATAACATGAGCGATGGCGTGCATCCGATCACGACTCATAATCTGACTGTTAGATATATGCATATGTGTTTGTGTGTGTGTGTGGGCGTCCTTATTTTTTAAATACGTCATTAAATTGTGTGGTTTAATAGAGTCGTGCAAATAGGCTATTATTTCATTTTGAATTCAACACGTTTCCCTCACATTTTTATTTATATTTATTAGTTGGCCCTTTTATCTCTTGTGTACATTGTCTTATTAGACTTAAATATCATCTCATATATCTACAATGGTGGCAGCCATGCCAATTACAATTTACCACAATACCCTTTCAAAGTTTAAATATGCTTTTTGAACAAACACGTCTAAGTTCCACAATTGCTTCTCTAAAATTGCTTCTAGTTGCTTCTTCCTAATTTCAAGAAATTGATTTCAACTACTTATCTCAAGTTCCAAAGAAACCAAAGGGTGACAAACTTAGGAATTTTTTCGAACTATATTTATGGCTATCTAAATTCCATGTAAATATTTTTTTCAGACCCACACATAAATCCAAATAAATAAACAACGAATAAACAAATTATTTCTTGATACCCTTTCAATTATTTGGAGAGTTATCTTGCATAAAATATTTTCAAGCATGTCTTGATCAAAATGGATCAAGAAAAATATAAAAAACAATATTTTATATATAATTTACCATTATATGCACCCATTTAGTTTTCAAAATTTAAAAATATGTAATTTGATCGTTATTGAAACATAATTTCAAAGATTATTTTCAAATGACAATGAAAAAAGACCAAATAACTGGGTAAATTGTATAATATAATTATCAAATAAATACACAATCTTTTACTACATACAATGACTCAAATCATCTAAAAATTATTAACACTAAGTAATTTCTAATTTAAAATTAAATTCACTAGTGTACGTAATTCATGTGATGTTATGAAATGTATATATAATAAAAAAGTAAAAATTAGAAAAGATTTGCCAAAAAAATTTTAAGCCTTTTATAGAGAACTTGTCGTGGTGATATTTTTGAAACAAAAATTTTATCCAAAAAGAAACTCCGCGCCAATGTGGCTTCTCTTAAGATTGAGTTGAAACAATTGAGAGTTAAAAGCGTTCAAAAAAGATTAAAGGGTGCATTTGAAATTGAGGTTGGGCAGCTGCACTAAAGTATTTGGTAAACATTATCTATTGTAACTTAGAAGCTATGTTAATATAATTTTTCACTTATATAATGAAAAATCTATTATATCTTTAATAATTTTATCAAAATTATTATTTAAAATTTATACTTACTACATATTATTAATTTTTATTTCATACTCACAACTTTTTTTCTATAGCATCTATATCTTAAAAGGTACAGCACCTCTATCTCAAACGCACCTATAATTGAGGGGATAATGTTGTAAAATTGAACGTGGTATAGATGTAATTATTGCAAAAGTATTGGGTGATGTTTAAGTCAAATAAAATAATGATACAAGAGACAAAAACACGTGTGCGCTGTTGAGTAAACATAAAATATGTGTTGGGTCCTTCGGGTGACTGATGTCCTCTCCATACCTTTGGCACATATGTTTTGTCCAATAATAAGGAATCAAAATGGTTGGTTCGAATAAGAGACGTTTCGCCATCAAATCAAATTGGATCTGTACTTTTTCAGTTGCGCGTACGTGGGAACTCAAAAATAATTGAAATGACATTTTTGGACCCGCAGCTTCCCCCAGGTTCCATCAGATGAGGGGCTATGTACGGCTCTGTCGTCCATTCTAAATTTTCAGCGTCGTTAAGCAATTTTCGAGCAGTCATTTGGAAACCAATAATATTTACCAACCACAAGAGTGAATAACCGGTAATTTTCGGCTTCTTCTCCTAAGGTTTGGCTGCTTTCACTTTTATAAATTATACGAGTGTATCTCCATTTTAAACCCCTACTATTAGTGTCGAGTTTAGTTGGCTATTAACTGACTGAGTGAATGACTAAAATACCCTTGCATCAATAAAATAATATATGAGAGATGTCCTGGGCAATGAATCATTAATAAATTTGGTGCCAAATTATCATGAAACGTCAATGATACCCATGAGAAATTTCAATTTTCATTTACTGTATCACTTTAAAAAATATAATTAAATTTAAAAAAAAAAGTTCATCTCTGCTGATATTATCATTGAATCAAACGGTTATATTTCCAAAAAAATTGGATATAAATTCATCACCTGTTAAGTCAATATTAAAAAGTAATGTGGTGGTAGGAATCCATGCATTTATACTGTGATAAATAAATAGTGTGTTTTTTATTCAAAGCATTGGAAAGAAACTATAAAAATAAAAGATTAAAGTGAACTTCTTTTGTTTTTAATTGGACTTTCAATTTATCTTAATAATCTATTGTCTTTTGTTTTAATTTAAGTTCCATAAATGTTTTAATAATTGACCAAATTATTTAGAATTAGACATTTACTCTAGGGGAAGCGTGATTTTTTTTAAAAAAAAATTAATGGTCGCGCTTCATAATTTTATAATGAAGTTGGGACACTTTCTTGGGGTAAATAATAAATTATTACATATGTAAAATGCAGTAGAAGTAGCAGTTCCAAGTGCTACAAAAGACTATAACAGTAGCACTTTCTTAATGATTTAAATGCCGTTAAATAGCAGCTTTTAAATGTTACTGAGGTTTAAAATGGCAGCATTTGTTTAAAGCAATCACGTGTGATTGTGTAGCTTTTTTACAATTTACAGTGTCAAATTTGTAGCGTTCGACAAATGCTAATAAATTGTTAAGACTATTTAGGAACATGGGCTAACATAGTCTTGCTTAAAACCCTATCATCGATCAATTTGTTGTGAGTGCGCGCGGGCCCCAAGTGATCCTATACTAGATATGTACCAAGGTGGAGTGACTCGAAACGCAAAAAGCTTAAAAAGATTCTCTCCTTTCAACTTTCTCGACACTTTGTTTGCCAGTCAGCACCGCCTCTTCAACCTTCCCCCCATCCTCTCCACTCTGCATGCAACCTAAAATCTATGCATCATTCGTTTATCATTGTTGACATGTTAAGTTTTGGACGGCAGAATGGGACCTACTACGGCGAATAAATAGCAGTCAGAAGTCAATTCTCTGTCAATTTGACCCACATCAAACGACAAAGAAAATAAGAAAAGTGGTCTACATCAAAGCTGTTGCTTTTCGCTTCTCTTTTACGAAGACTCCCCATGGCTCTTCAGTTGAGAAAAAACAAGACGTGCGATGCCGATTCGGAACAGCAAGGACTGCCGTGGTCATAGTAATAATGCACAAATCTTACTAAAAACAAGCACTCAAATAAAAAATTGCGGTTTGCATATAAAATTTCTAGGCTTGGTATGCTTAACAGCTACTTGACTGAATCTTGTTTGACTTTTATTGTGTCAGCCAAACTTTCGTTGG
>NW_006262201.1:3258733-3280796 GCF_000493195.1 Citrus x clementina
TTTTTTTTTTTTTTTTTGGGGGGGGGTGGGGGGGGGGGGGGGTTTGTGTGTGTATATATATTTTAATTTGAAATTTTAAAATACGGAAAAGTTTAAATAAGATTAGAGTTAATATCTCTATGTGTGTGCAGTGGCAGTGCCAAAAATTATTTTTAGCAGGGGCTAAGTTCAAATAGTAATTTAATTTAACAAAGTAGTCAATAAATAACATATATCAAAATAAAATTTATTAAAGTATTTAATTCACTACACTTATAATTGTCCTCGACGAGGTTTCATATATTGAAAACATTGAATAATAACCTCATTATCAAGACTACAAAATATATCTTTTTCTATGTATACAACAAGACTATCATTCAACCATTGATCTCCCATCGGATTTCGCAGACAATTTTTCATAAAATTCATAGCTGAAAATGTCATTTCTATTGTAGCTGTGGCAACTGGTAAAATCAATGTTAATGTCACTAATAAATAAACTAATAAATATAATTGATCCTTCTTAGTCTCAACCAATTTTCTTGATAGCTCACCAATCCCTTTCAATCTAAAAATTTGTCAAAACCCACATTCATAATATAAACATCAAGTTGAGTTTCAAGTGCCACAAGATTCACTAGAGAAAAATTATTTGGATAAAACTTAGCTAGGCAAAAAATCGATGGTGGTGGTTACAAATTTGATTTTAAGTTTTTTTTAGGGATTTTTAGTCGCTGTATTAAACATTGGTCTTTTAGTTATTTTAAAAATTTAACAAGGACTTTATTGTAAATCCACTAAAAAATAAAATGAACTTAGTTTTTTTTAAAAAAAAAGCTAGCAGTGGCTCAACAAGTGGCACTGCCACTCTGTGTGTGTGTGTATGTATGTATAAAATAGGGGTGGGCAGGGTCGGGTTGTTATCAGGTTGAAATTTTTTAACCCGACCCAACCCATTGCATATCAGTCGGGTTGGGTTGATTGGGTTGGGCTTTTGAAAAAAATTATTTTTATAGTCTAATTAAATAGTAAACAAAAATTAATTAATTAATTAGAAAAACTAAAAAAATACAAATATTAAAATTCTTAGAACAAATTTCACATTTCAAAGTTTTTATATTTATATTTTTTTAATTTTTATATGAAATATCAAATTTATATAATAATTTCTATATATATACAGGTTGAAGGGTTGGAACCCACAAAAAAATCACATGGGTTGGGTTGGTTTTACGGGTTAGGCAGGTTGGTGCCCACCCTTAGTATAAAATATCATTCTTAGGTGTAAATGCTTGCATTTTTTTTAATATGCACACACTATTACACTGTACAACTTAATAAAGTTAATTTTCAATACAATATAAAATTGTGCGATAATAATATTAAGAACTGACTCTATTAAACCGCACAGCTTAACAGTGTATCCCTATGAAAAAAATGATGACGCTCACACTAAAAAAAACTATGTACACACATACAATCCCCCCCCCCCCCCCTCCTTTCATTTAAGTTATTTGATTTAATCTCATGGTTTAAATCAATTCATTGAAATTAAAACTCACAAGTCACAACTTGTCTTCTTATTTTTTACTTTCGCTTTCTTCGCAATGACTCATAGTAAAAAATTCTCTTTCTTTCGTCGAATGGCCTTCCCTCTCTATGATAGAGACTCTATCATATGAGCTCATGATTTCTAATTTTGCATGATTAATAAATTTTTTTCATTTATTATGTTTGTGTTTTACGGAAGTTACATGCTAAATGGTGTCCTTTTGCACTTTCCAGTTTTCTTTTTACTGTTCTTGTCGTTTTTAGTAATATAACAAGAAGAAATTAGTGTCAAAAGTTGCGGGCGGCTTTCTCTGTCCAAAATTCTCTAAGCTTTTTAACGCTTAAAGATTCCCTCTGCATTTTTTCCTTCTAAAATCATAAATAACTCTAGCTTTTTACGAAGTTTAGTTTGCATTTTCCTCCTACTTAATTGCTGCTAGTTGGAGGAACGAAGAGACGGTCAAGATAAAAAGAAAAAGCTCCTTTACGCCCACCACCTTTATCTCCCCGCAAATGGGCAATTGGAAATTTTTGGCTTTGCAAATTTTCCAATATTTGAATATCCAATTGCAGAACACCGATATTGCGAGGGAAAAAAGAAAAAGAAAAAGAAAAATTAGACAAAACGTTAATCAAATGAACTATAATGACATATGTTTTAAAAGAAAAAGACAAAATAATATATTGCTACTATAATATGCCACATTTCATAACTTATATTATTAAGTTTTAGTCTCTTTAACATTTTTCTTAACTTATCAAAGAAGGATGCAACAGACTTTAGATTCTTCTATTTTGAATTCATGCATCTGTCATGATTAGAGGTAGAGACAGAAAATTGAGTCATAGGGTCAATATTATTTTAATTGCGTTGGAAAAATTAAAATTGAAAAAGTTACAGATTGACCTACGATTAAGAGTGAACACAAGAATATGATTTTAATTTGCTCCACGTCATCGCATTGGCAGTCGTCGCCGTCTCTGTTGGGGAGTGAAGACGCGCAGCGTGTGGCCGGATGCGCGGTGCATGCAATCTCAACGAGAAACCACGTGCTCACGCGCATTAAGAGGCCACACTGACAGCGGTGAGTGAGTCATCATGACTTTTGGTCTACAACTTAAGTAACGCTGGCAAAATTTGAGACTGACTTGATCACTCAGCACAAGCATAATATAAGTAGGATGTTCAATTTCACATTATTATTAAAGGGATTGGATCGGGTCGACATGATTTTTTTCGTTAGAGTTAAAATTCTTGACTCATTTAACATAATTCTCTTTTTTAATTTTTTTGGAGAGAGTGGGGGAAAGGAAAATGATGAACATATACATAGTGTTTCATTTATAAAATTTTATATAGATTTAAGATTTCAATACTATAATTTTGTGAAATATTTGTAGACATATATATTTCATTTTTTTCCCATTTCTTCTTCCACTCTCTGCCTCTCTTTCTCTGTGATGAGTCTAATGGTGGTTTCAATTATTAATGAAGGTTGCTGATGAAGAGAAATTAATAGTGGAGAGGGATGGATTCAAAGGAAATTTACTTTTTATTTTGTTAATCCTTTTATCATGAAAGTATTAATTACTATGAGATGATATTATAAAGAATATCCTTGAAAATTTTGTTGATGATTAATATCCTTGAAGGTTACTATAAAATCCTTAATTAATTTTTATCATAATTATTATTTTGTATTTTAATTATTGTGATTATTATTATTATTCAAAGATTAATTAATAATAATAATTGTTAATTATTATTATTAACAATTTGACTAAAAAATTATTATTATTTATTGTTAATAGATTAATTAGTTATAATACTTTTTATCATTGTTATTAATAATAATTATAATAATCCATTTAAAAATTATAATTATATTTATAATTCATTTAATAGTTATTATATTTTATTTAAATGGAGGGTATTTTGGAAATTTAAAAATTATAGAGGATGAATTTAATACTCTAAGGGTTTTAATGGAATAAAATAGAGTGCAAGGGGCTGCACGAAATTTTATAATGCAGAAAGTTTCATAACACTCATTAATAAATTGTAAATAATATAAAGTACAAGGGGCTCTACGATATTTTACAGTAACGATTCGGAAGTGACAAAAGCAGCTGTAAGTTATATTAACTATAACTTAGGCTCTCTTCAAAAAAAAAAAAAAACTATAACTTAGGCGGCTCCTTTTTTTCTTTATAACTTTCATGCATGATTCATTAGGAAACACATGGTAACTACCCTGAAAGACATTTGGAAATTACACTTCTTACGAGAGCTGGCAAAACAAATCATCATGTCATGTTCGTGTCGTGTTAAATTCGTATTGTATTAAAGTTAGATTGATCCAAACCTGACTCATTTAATAATTGTATTAAAATATTGAAACTCAAACCTAACACGGAATAATAATCGGGTTACCCAATAACCTGCTTAATATCTATATATTAAACAAAATTTACTTCAAATATTTACACAATGTCATACATACATAATTTATCGATATTATAAAATATATATATCTACCAAAATATTACACATTTACACTATTAAAGTTTTAATTATATATATGTAAATAATATTATATATCGATATTATAAAATATACATGTCTACCAATATTTTACCCATTTACATTATTGAAACTCCAAATGTATATAAAATTTTATAAGTAAAACACTGTGTTTATATTAATCTTTTTAAAAAATAAAAATAAAAGAGAGAATTATCTCTAATATTTGAGTTTTGATAACAAGAACTTAGAAATTGTTTTAAAATAAAAATATAATCGTGTCATTAATCGGATAAATGGGCCAAAAACTTTAACTCTAACACGACACAGAAAAAAATCGTGTCGACCCAGACCCGATTCGTTTAATAATTGTATTAAATTTGACGACCCATATCCATTTATTTATGTCGTGTTCGTATCGAGTGATTGGTTCATATCAAATTTTTCCAGCTCGACTTTTTATATTTGACTCTGGTCGGGCGTAGCTTCCTCAAAGATAATGCAAAAGTGAGGGTATCCCGAAGCTTCCATATTTCGCATCATCACTTTTTTTTTGCCAACCCCATTTTCACCTTGAAGTTGTCACAGATAACCCTACGCTAGGTCACACACACAAAAAAAAAAAAAAGTGAAAATTAATAATTTTTTATTTGCGGCAAACCATCACAACCCATCAAGGGTTTGGAAATTATTTACTGATTTACTCCGTCAACAATTTGAAAATTTATTTACTTTCATTAAGAATTAGGAAATTATTTTACATACTCCATTTCCACGTGATCTCAGAAAGAGAGAAGCTGATTTTGTATTTAAAAAACAGCACTGATGTTTGCCCCGGGTCAAACCCCGAAACTGGCTAAAACGACGCCATTTCGTCATTTAATTTTTTTTTTTGTTTTTATTTGCTATGAAACAACGACGTTTGGCTTTGGATAAATCGCAAAAGCATCAACAGAAGTTACAGAACCAAGTTGCTTCTTCGTCTTCGTTCTCCTCATTTCAGATTAAAAGCAAACAAACAGATTAAAGGGAAGTAGCTCAAGCATAAAAAGCGGCCAAATTAAAGTAGAAAGAAAATTCCAGATTCTTTTTTCAATTGTTCTTTATTCTGTGTGGCTACTGTACAATAGTGAAAATGAATCTTTGCATGCATTTTTTAAATTATTGGCATAAAAATAATGGAATGAAAAGTATATAGAGCTTGAATGATAATTGTAAGCCACTGAAGAATCAAATCACAAACGCCCACAAATTAGGAAGTACAATCAACCCATCATAAGAATCCAAAACTTTAAACCACCACAATTTCCTCACCTTATCTGCTACAAGCATAGCATGAAGATGAACAAAACAGATTCTGCAGCTACTCATATCAGTCAGATATACATGCACAAGTGCGTGGGTGCGTAATCTTTATGAATGAGAGGGAGGGAGGAGGGTTTTTTGCAGAGTGTTGCACCAGTTTGTGCAGTAATCTTTGAAGGTAAGTGTTTGCGATTTCTTGCGGGAGAAAAGAGAAGCAAAGGATCTTGGCATCTTTGAAGAAGATGATGATTTGAACTTGATGTGAGCAAATTTGTTGTTTCCTCATAAGCAGCCAGAGAAAAGGATGCAGGAAAGAGTTAAGTGAAAGATGGGAAACGAAGAAGTAAAGGGGAAATAGGCAAGTAAAACGCGCCGTTTCTTGGTTTTAGTGAAACGGTGCGTTTTAAGTTTTCGGGTTTGACCCGGGGCAAACATCATTTTCCTTTAAAAAAAAGTATTAAATTCTTGTGACTCTTATATATCAAAACAAATTTACCTAAAAGCCCAACCCCTTTTACATAGTTTTATGCCACCATCTTCAGTTGCACAAATAAGAATGTTGTAAAATATTCCGCTGGGGACGTTCGTGGAACATGCATAGGGGAGGCTATGGTTAAATTAAACAATTTTTTCCATCAATAAGTCAAATAACCCTTTGTCGGCAAATTTTGAAACGAATGCTAACTAATTTAAGCCAGCAGGCTTGGGCTCCATTCCAGCCTTTCCATTTGGGCCAAATACTAGAGACTTCGACCAATCCAACGATCAACAATGATCCAATTTGCATGCGCAACGCCAGCGACTTAGGTTGGCAAAACGACAACAGCGTCATTTTGCACAAATTTGAAAGAAGACGGATAGGCCGTTTACGAACAAACGACGAACTAGCGAGGCCTCCGCACGACAAACGACACTGTGGTTTGGCCTCAAATTTGAGACCACAATTCAACACATGAACTCACATAGATATTTCATAGTCCCCAATAAACCGGTGCCCGTGACCGCTCTGTCCAAGAGATTTTGTTATTATTAGCTCGAAACCAATTCAAGATGCTTAAGAAAATTGGCTTCAAGATTTTTTGATAAAGCCAACGACAAGCATCCATAAAAGATCTCTCATTTTGACACACATTAATGATAATAGCAGCGCAAATTCATTGAGTGTGGAATAAATGCGGAGGCCAATGATACGGTAAAAAGAGATCCAAAAATAACAACAATAAAGCCCCAAAATCGTTAAGAATTTGATTGATTACATTGAGCCTTGTAATCAGCTGCAAGTGCAATGCACTAGAAGATTGTGGCTAGCAGAAAAGCACACATGCTTACTTTATGAGTCCCAATCAATGGTTTAGTTGTTTCTTGCACATTTGCACCCACAACTGTGACAAGGGTTGGAATGAGATATCTGAAAATTTAATCTAAGAAATTGCGAATACATATTTTTCAGCACTAAAAAAAACCATCAATACATAAGGATGACAATAAATTCCATATCCGGATGCCAAATGTTCAATGCGGATCCAGATCTGGATGCACATATGTCCGGATCTGGATCTAGATTTTGCCATCTCTATCAATACACATCCATAATTGTTAGCAAAAGCAAAATAACAATAAGAGTGGGAAGCAAGGATGCGTAATTAAGTTGAAGAGTTATTTAATTGTTGGGTAAATTTTATTTTGGCCACCATTTATTCCTTTGTTAACATCAAATTACTCCAAAAAAGTCTAGAAATAGCCAATGTTAATGATAGTATAAATGTTAAAGCTATAAACGAAAAGGATATTAAAAAAGAAGAGAAGTCAAAATGTCAAAAAATGGCCGGGACTTTTGGTCAGCTTGTGAGTGAATTGAGTTTGTTTTTATTTTTATTTTTTTTACGAGAACTTTATTTTATTTTATTTTAAAGGAAGTTAAAACTGTAATAAGTGTGCCCCGAAGAATTGAAGTGGTGATGATGATGATGAAGATGGAGAAGAAGTAGTAATGATCAATCAAGATAATGAAATTGTTACAAGAAATAATATGCAGAGACTGAAATAATAGAGAGAGTTGATTTGAGTGAAGTGTAATGGCTGAATTATCATAAGTCATTAGTCATATGAGTTAAATAACGAAATGCATGAGACTCTGGGACATTAGTCAACAAGTTAACATCTTTATACATGAACAAGATATGCCTAAGATTAAGACATAACCATACACTATCAAAACTATATTATTGAATGGAAATAAACTTCTAATGAGAACAAATATTTAGAATACATTTTGATCGTATTGAAATCTAAAACATAAGTGGAATCTCTCTATTAAACTTCTTCACTTATATTGCCGACCGTTACTGCTGTTCTGTGGAGTAGATATTGATATATATCTTGAAACTTTTTCAAGGTTTTGGAGAAAAATGGCCCCAAAATGTCATCGTAAATCCAACGACAAGCATCCATAAACCTGCTGCCATACTGATACACAACAATGATAATAGCAGCGCAACCCAATGCAATGTAACAAATGATTTCAGCAACTGTGTATGTGAAAAATGTGGAGGCCAATGAGATTGTAGAAAGAGATCCAGAGATTATGGCAATAAGGCCCCAAAACTGTGAAGGATTTGCTTGATTGCGTTGAGACATCTTATCGGCTGCAAATGCAATATAGTGGATGATTATGGCCCCAAGAAACACACACAAACTTACTCTATGAGTTTCCTTCAACGGTTGAGCTATGCCTTGTATACTTGCATCCACAACAGCAGCGATGGTTGGAGTCAGATATCCAAAAATGTTTAAAGTCAGAATCGTGGAAATGAAATTTCCATTTCTGCCAAAAAGTCAATATACATTCGTGGAGAGGTTAACAAGCAGCAATAAAGAGAGGGAAGAAGATGTTATGAGCAAAGGGTTATTTTTTTAGGTTTGAAATTGAGGGAAATGAAAAATTGTGATCACTACAAAATCATAAATATTTACTTATGCCTATGGCGAACCATGATTGTTAAAGTCAGAAGCTTGTTTTGTGTGTGTGAGTGTTTTTTTTTTTTTTTTTTTTTGGTGAATCTGTTGTTCTTACTCCTTAAGGTACAAAGAAAGTAGAAGCACCTCGTCAAAGGGAAGAAGAAACACAAACTAATTCATATTATATGTGCTGGCTTCACAGATTCACACATAAGATGTAGTGATAATAATAACGCCACCACCAAAACTTGCCCCATTAATTTTTGCATAATATTAATATTGGCTATCAAGTTGATATAATGCTTGATCTAAACAGCTGCAACCAAAGGGTGTGATTACAGCGCAGCTGCTCCATCCCCTATATTGCAGGAAAATTTAGGATGAAAGAGAAACTATGGGTAAAAGTGAAATAACACAAAAATTAATCAAGATTAAACTCAACAGAACACAACACAAGTAGCTACATCATCCGCTGCTGCTGCTACATCATCCGCTGCAGCCGGATCTCAAGTCTCTTCCACAGGTAAAAGAGAAACTATAGGTGCCTTTGAGACAGGTGCGGTGGGTGCGTTTGAATTGGGGCAGACACTCCACCCCCTATATGGTGCTTTTGGGGCAGCTGTGCCACCGCAGCGCAGCTGCTCCACCCCCTATACAGTGTGTTTGCGTTTGAGGCATCCACTCCGGCGCGTTTTGGGCATGGTGCGTTTGATCTGGGGAAGATACTCCACCCCCTATAGGGTGGATGATGCAGCAGTGGAAGAGACTTGGGATCCGGGAGCAGTGGATTAACAAAACGGTATTAGATATTAAAAAGGAAGCAGCAGCAGCAGCAGCAGACATACTAAACAGCTGCAGCCATAGCGTGCGATTACAGCGCAGCTGCTCGTCCCCTATATTGTGGGAAAATTTAGGGTGAAAGACAAATAACATAAAAAAATTAATCAAGATTAAACACAACAAGTGATCAATTGCAGAAAATGCACTCAAGAGAACACAAAACAAGTAGCTTCAGCTTCAACTGCTGCTGCTACATCATCCACAGCTGCCGGATCCCTAGTCTCTTCCACAGGTAAAAGAGAAACTATAGGTGCCTTTGAGGCAGGTGCGCTGTGTGCGTCTGAATTGGGGCAGCTACTCCAACCCCCTATATGGTGCTTTTGGGGCAGCTGCCCACCGCAGCGCAGCTGCCCACCCCCTATACGGTGCGTTTGCGTTTGAGGCATCCACTCCGCTGAGTTTGGGGCATGGTGCGTTTGAACGGTGGATAATGCGGCAATGGAAGAGACTTGGGATCCGGCAGCGTTGGATTGACAAAACGATATTAGATATTAAAAAAGAATCGGCGGCAGCAGCAGCAGCAGCCGCAGCGCCAGCAGCAGCAGAAATGCTAAATAAACCAAAGAGAAAAAAAATGCAAGGAAAGTTTGTGTACCTGGAAGGATTAACGTGCTGTTGAATGGGAAGATCCATCATGTTGATTTCGTAACGAACCTATTCTCCTCCTTTTCCAGGCTTCACTGATCCCAAATTTTGTATAAACTTGAAATTAATTGTGAACGTAATCAAAAGATGAACGTAATTAAAAGACACCGCCCTCAGTCCCTGCGTTTGCGAATTCCATGCAATATACAGGAAAGAGGCCAATTTTTTTCCATGACCCCACACTGACATAACATCAACCCAAAATTAATGGGATTATTTATCCTCTTTTTAGTATAAGTTTAGAATAAAATCCTCTTTACCTGTCTTTCACTTTTTATTTAATCTAATATTTATTATAAATTAAATTAAAAAAATTAATTGCCTTTTTTAAACCACAATTTTAATTTTATATTAAATATCAAAATTTATTCATTAACCTATTTTAACACTAATTTTATTTAAGATTAATATCAAAATTTTAACTCAACAATTTATTTACACTAGTATTTAATATAAGATCAAATTTCAAAAGAAAATTATTCAATAATATATTTAAATCAATATTGAATATTAAACATAAAATTCATTAAATTATTAATTATAGAAATGGCAATCAGCCAAGCCCGAGCCTTACCCGATCAATGAAATTAAAAGCACGACCCTAAGAAAAGTCCTATCATTTGTGCTTTAGTCCAATCCGATTCGGGGTACAATCAGGTCGGGCCTGACCCTACCATAAATTTGTTTTTGCATTATTTTTTCAACATCTTCTATTTTTATGATCATATCTTAATTTCATTCATATTACTTTACAATTTTCATTCTCTTTTTAGTTACAATACCATGAATATAAAATAAAAGAAGCGATTTTTCTAACTTAAAATAATTCACAACACAATATGCAAAATATACAATATAATTAATTACAAAATAATTCACAAAACAACCAAATTAATAGAAATGATTTTTTACAATTCAATTCCAAAATCCAACATTAGAAACAGACAATGCAATTAAATTTAAAACACGTGATTCAATTTTACAACCATTTATTCCACACACAATTCAATTTCATAAGGACCATAACCATTTTTTTTTTCTAAATATCGAATCGGGTCAGCTTAAGCCCGACCCTGACTGGAAATTTGATTGGGCCTAAAAATCTTCGCTCGAGCCCGACTCGAAACCCAAATATTTGGGTCAAAGCCCGAAAAATTAGGGTTAGGTCAAATTGCCATCCCAAATTAATTCACAATAATGTTGAATGTTAAATATCAAATTCAACATTCAATAGTATAATTTAAAGATAATTACAAAATTGTATTTGAACAGTTATTTTAGCTTTTCTTAAATGAAGTTTAACATACTCATGTCTGATATTTGTAATAAACAAAAGACAATATAATTTATTATTCAATCAAGTATAATCTAATCCTACAAACTAATAAAGTCCATTCATAAATTTCATTTCTATATTTGATCATTGTTTATGTTATTAATCCAATAGTTATAGAAATAAGGAAAAGAGAAGAGATTTTTAAATAATTCTTTAAAATATGAGAATTAACGGGATAAATAAGATTTTATCCCTCTAGTTTTATGCCATCTTTTTTAGTTGCACAACCAAGTAAATGTTGTAAAATTTTAGCTGGGCACATTCGTGGAACATGCATAGGACCAAAAGAAAAAGAAAAAACAAAAAGGAAGGCTCTAATTAAATTAAACAATTTTTTGCATCAATGAGTCAATAACCCTTTGTCAGCAAATTATGAAAAAAAAAATACAAACTAATTTGGGCCATCAGGTTTGGGAGGACTACGAAGCGTGAATGAAGAGTCGCTTTGAAAAACAACTCAAAACATAAATATATCTTTATTACATATTCAAATTATTGATTGTATGTTAGATGAGTATTATGCAACAACAAAAAAATATTAACTATATATTAATAACATGAAATTAAATTCATATTCATAATTATCATAAATTATAGTTAGTCAATAATACATTTTAAATTAACTAAGATAAGAAAATGTATTTAATATGAATATGTTAAATCATATGTGTGAATAAGTCATGTTAAATTTTTTATGGTAACAAATGTATTTAAGTGTCGAAAATTTTTAGATAATATGAATTTATGTATCAAAATTTTGAAAATTTTGAGTCTTTTTTAATATGACTTAGTGCATGTTTGAGTTAGCTTAATTAATCTCTTTTTTAGGTTTTAGAATTAAAAAAAAAGTCTTTTGGGCTATTTGAGTGTCAAACCAAAAGTCATTTTTTTAATCCAAAAGGTCTTTTGGGACAAGTCAGGATTTCTAATTTTTCCCAAAAGACCTTTTGAGAAACTATTTTCTCATTTATTACACTTTTCATAATTCACAAACTAACCTTAAATTAACAAAGGAACAAAAAAAATATTAGATCCATATCCAAACCCTTAAACCCTATTTCTTACGTATTTTTCTTGTTTTGCCTCTTCATTGTTCAACAAAAAAAAAAAAAAAACAAAAAAGGAGAACAATCACCACACCAATCTTCTTTCAAGTAAGAATGTTTTTTTGTAATCTCATGCTTTGCTTTGCATCTTATATATACACGGAAATCTCATGCTTTGATTCTTTGTCCATTCGGTTATACTTTATTTAATTATTTTTTAAAGTAAATTTATAGAATTGACTTGGTTGATAAGAATAATTAATTTTGTTATAATTTGTAGGTAAATATTACTTGGTTGATAAGGGGTATCCAAATATGAAAGGTTTTCTAACTCTTTATAAAGGAGATAGATATTATCTTCCTGAATTTCGCAGTAGTGGCCTACCAAGGATTAGTCGAGAGACATTCAATTTTACACATTCATAATTGCGTAGTGTTATTGAACGTACCTTTGGAGTATGGAAGGCATAGTGGAAAATTTTACAACATATGCCTAATTTCAAATTTGATAAGCAAGTAGTTGTTGTTGCCACATCAATGACTCTACACAGCTTTATAAGGAGAGAGGCTATTGCAGATTTGGAGTTCGAGTCCTATGAGGGAAAAGAAGATAATAGTCCAGATGATGAAGAATCATCAACTAACATTAATGTTGATGAAAATGAAGCAAGTGAAATGGGAGTGGTTCGTGAAAATATTGTTAGGGAACTTATGCTTAGATAAACTTAATTTAGTCATTTTTGCTCTTCTTTTTTTATAAAGGAAAACGGTACTTTAATTTGTAAACGTTTAGCTAGATTGATCAAATAATTATTTTATTTGTCATTAATTTTTAAATTTGATAAGTATTTGTTAGACTCAAATATTTAAGAGCATTAATAACTTTATAATGATTAAAATGTCTTTTTTAGATGGTCATCCAAACACTTCAAAAAGAGTTTCTCATTAAAAAAAAAAAATTACTATAGTCATCCAAACAGTAAAAATAAACTAGAGTTTTTACTTATCTTTACTTTTAAATAGAAGTAAAAGCTAAAACTAACTCAAACAGGCCCTTACCCGCATCCCACAAGTGTAGGAATTCATATTCGATGGATTTGGCGTATCATCTTTTAGTACTGGGGCGGGCGACTTGTGGGCCACTCTATTTCCACAAGTGTAGGATTTTGAATTAATATCAAAATCTTAATTCAATAATTTATTTACTCTAGTATTTAACATAAAGATCAATTATGAAAAATTTTTATTCGATAATATTTTTTAAACATAAAAATTAATCGGTAATTAATTTACAACAACAAAAATTATTCAATTATTAATTTATAATGACATTAAATATTAAATATTAAATATTAAATTCAACAATTAGTAGCATAATTTAAAGATAATTATACTATTTAAATAATTCTTTTAGGTTAACATGGTTATGCCTTATATTGTAATAGACAGAATATAATGTTATTTATTATTCTAAAAGGTCACAAGATACTGGTAACCAAGCCTAAGGTCACAAGATACTGGTAACCAGGCTTATGCTCTTTGTTATGGAAAAAAGAAATAAAAAATATAATTTATCTGCTTTCGCTCCTTCTCAGAGGACTAAAAGAAAGAACTCTAACGAAAATTTAGTTCATATTAACCAAAAATTTCAAAAAAAAAAAAAAAAATAGCTCTGAAATACAACTGAAAACAGACAAACTAAACAAAACTAGAATAAAAAATGCAATGACAGTGTATACGTAAGTACCTTGAAGGATTAAAGTGCTGTTGATGAAGATGAAGATCACAGTGGCCGCTTATTTGCGTCATATTGAATGCAACTCTTCTTCTTCTTCTTCTTCCACTTCTTCTTGACTATGTTGGAGGCTAGCTTTGATTAGCCTTAAAGAGCTTTGATACAGAAATTTGCAGGGGATCAAAAATGCAACCTGCCACTGCCAAGTACTTAAAATTCGAGGTAAAGTTAAATTTGAAGCAGTTGCGTGTGTGAAAAATGTGGAGATCAGAGCGACTGCAGAAAGAGATCCAGAGACTACAGCAGCAAGGCTCCAGAACCGTGAAGAATTTGCTTAATTACTTTGAGACGTCTTATCGGCTGCAAATGCAATATAGTGAAGAATTATGGCTGCAAGAAACACATACAAACTTACTCTATGATTCTTGATCAATGACTTATTTGTGCCTTGTACATTCGCACCCACAACAACAACAAGGGTCGGAATCCGATATCCAAAAAGTTTTGGGTATGGAATTGAGGAAATGAAATTGCTATCACTGCAAAACCATCAATTTGCATACATAGAGAGGATAGCAGAAGCAACAGTAAGAAGAGGGAAGGAGATGTTATAAGAGTTATTTTTTTGGGTTGAAAATGGAGGGAAATGAAAAATTGTGATCACTGCAAAATCATAAATTTATCAGTGATGTTAAACCGTGATTGTTAAAGTCAGAAGCTTGTTTCGTGTTCTGTTTTGTACACTTTCTGCAATTCATCATTTTGCTGTGTTTTATCCTTATTTTTTGTGTTATTTCTTGAATAAAGGGTGTTGATTGATCATCTGTCACTCGTCCTGTGGTGTACCTGGATCTGATATTTCTTCATATTATTACTATTATAATAACTAAATTATGGTATTCATCATGCTCTGCAAAAACAGAGCGGGAACGACAACAGTGGCAACAACAACAGCAACAGCAGCAAACAAGCCAAAACAAATCTCATATATACTACTGGGCTTAAATTATCTCATCAGTATTCATCATGCTCTTCCAAAACAGAGAGAACAAACTATAGGGAAAGGAGAAAATGGTTAATTCTACAAACCCCAAAAGAAGAGAAAATAAGCTTACTGGGCTTAAAAAAGCCACGATTTCTGAAATTTAACTTTCTTCAATTGATATATATAAAAAAGAGGTTTTAGTTAAAAAAAATTACGATTAATGCAAGAATAAATCTCATACACTAGTCTAACAAAGGACCATCAAGTTCAAGCCTTTACTTTGAATGTCGCAAGATACTCGTAACTAAGCTTGTGCTCTTTGTTTTGGGAGAAAGAAATTAATAATATAACTTGGCTGCTTTCATTCCTTCTCAGAGGAACCAAAGACAGAACTATAACGAAAAGTTTAAATCATATTTACGAAAAAAAAGACTCTCTGAAATGCAACCGAAAACAGACAAACTGAACAAAACCAAACTAAAAAATGCAATGAAAGTGTACGTAAGTACCTTGAAGGATTAAAGTGCTGTTGTTGAAGATGAAGATGGCAGTGGCCGCTTGTTTGCATCATATTGAATGCAACTCTTCTTCTTCTCCTCCTCCTTCTTGATTCTGTATCTGGTGAACCCTTAATCCCTCGCAGAGTTGAACTGATGTGAAAATACCGCGATTTGGGGTCTTGTGCCTTAAATTTAGAGTTATGCATCCAACGGACCCCACTCAACTTGATCCATCACAAATATCTTTTTAGGCCCCCACTGTTTAAATAAACGGAGGCTTGATTTGTTTGGCTACCATCGCGTGGACATCACTCTTAACGACTAAGTCGTGTTTGGCTACCAGCTGCTATAATTAAATTAAAGAATTTGCTTAATTACGTTGACACTTATAATCAGCCGCAAGTGCAATGCAGTACAAGATTGTAGCCAGTAGAAAAGTATACAAGCTTACCCTATGAGTCTCGATCAATGGCTTAGTTGTGCCTTACACATTTGCATACACAACTATCACAACGATTGGAGTGAGATCTCAAAAAAAATTAAGGTACAAAATTAAGGTTACATATTTTTCACCACTGTTTTTTTAAAAAAAAATTAATTGACATGCATATATGTTAGTAAAAGCATCAATAACAATAAGAGAGGCAAGCAAGGTGTTGCGAAATTAACCCTTTAGTTGCTAGATTAATCACACCCCAAGACCCAACTCTGACTTTAAGACTCAAGAACCAATCTTACGATAACAAAGAACAAAGAACTTATCAAAGAACACAACCTAAAGAACAAAGAACACACAGAGTTTAAGTGGTTCAGCACCTTTCAGAGGTGCCTACATCCACTGGAGAAAACCAACACAGAGAGCAGTTTTATTAAGCTTCAAGGTTACAGAGAAATCACACACAATACAGAGACCACTCAGTTAAGCTTTTCTCTCAGTACAGATGCCCTATCTCTCTCTCCTTGATCACGCCACATAACACCAGAACCAGCTTGTTTATATATCAGTTGTGCAGGTGAAACAGATCCAGATTTCCCTCCAAATCTAACGGCCTTTCAACCAACTTGTCACGAGCTTCTCACGCGCTATTATAAAGCCTTCCTTAAACGACTGCTAGCTTTGCCGTTTAAGCTTAAGTAAGGCATGCGTTAGACACGTGAACATAATGGTCTTGAACGACATTGGCAATTCGTCAGTTCTGGTATAATGCTTAAATGAACCGACATGTCACTCATCCTTACAACTTACAAACGACACGTTGTACTAACGAGTTTGAGCTCATTTCAACAATCTCCACCTTGAACTCAACACTCCCAGTTCCCTCCTTTCACGTTGTCTTCTCCCCATCTGCAGCTTCTTAAACTCTGCAGATACCTGCTAAGTTCATGCAAAGGATGAACTTGGCAGTTTGCACAACCTTGGTTAACATGTCAGCTGGATTTTCTTCAGTGTGAATCTTCAGCAACTTTACAGCTCCCCTTGACACCTCAAGCCTCACGAAATGCAACTTAACATCTATATGTTTTGTTTTCTCGTGATGGGACTGATTCTTGCTAAGATGTATAGCACTCTGACTGTCACTGTATACTGTTACAGACTCTTGTTTTGCTCCCAACTCAGTTATCATGCCTTTCAGCCAAATTGCTTCTTTGAGAGCTTCTGCTGCTGCAGTATACTCAGCCTCTGTTGTGGACAATGCCACCACATTCTGTAATGATGCCTTCCAGCTGACTGTGCAGCCTTCCAGAGTAAACAAATACCCTGTTTGTGACCTCCTTTTATCAAGATCACCAGCAAAATCAGCATCCACATAACCAATCAATGTGTGTCCCTTTTTGTCTTCTCCACCATAAACCAAACCAACTTCCAGAGTCCCCTTCAGATACCTCATAATCCACTGAACAGCTCTCCAGTGTTCATATCCAGGATTTGCCATAAACCTACTCACCAAACTCACAGCATGTGAGATATCAGGTCTGGTGAGTACCATGGCATACATGAGGCTACCTACTGCACTGGAGTAGGGTATGCATGCCATTTTCTGTTGTTCTGCTTCAGTTTGAGGACACTGAGCAGCAGACAACTTGAAGTGACTTGCCAATGGTGTCTGTACTTGTTTGGCTTCATTCATTCCAAACTTCACCAGAACCTTCTGAATGTAGTTCTGTTGAGTTAAGAACAACCTCTTCTTGCTCTTGTTTCTGATGATATCCATTCCCAGAATTCTCTTAGCTTCTCCAAGCTCTTTCATTTCAAATTTCCTGCTCAAAAGCTTCTTTAAATGATTGATCTCTTCCATGTCATGGCATGCAATCAGCATGTCATCTACATACAGTAGAAGATATATCATCCCTCCTTCACTTGTCTCCTTGAAGTACACACAGCAGTCATAGCTGCACCTGTTGAAGGCATGTGTTATCATAAAGTTATCAATCTTCAGATACCATTGCCTAGGTGACTGCTTTAACCCATACAGAGATTTTTTGAGTAAGCAAACACAATCTTCTTTTCCAGATGCTACATACCCTTCAGGCTGCTGCATTACAATTTCTTCTTGTAACTCACCATGTAGAAATGCTGTTTTTACATCCATCTGCTCAAGGTGCATATCTTGAACAGCCACAAGTGCAAGAATAACTCTGATGGAAACATGTCTCACCACAGGAGAGAATACTTCAGTGAAGTCAATTCCCTCCTTCTGTGTGAAACCCCTTGCCACCAGTCTAGCTTTAAATCTTCTAGGTTCAGCTCCAGGTATACCATCTTTAATTTTGAAGATCCATTTTCATCCATTGCCCTTTTCTATTCCAGCTTGTTTTTGCCTGTGATAGCTTCTTGATAGGTCCTAGGTTCATCATCATTCAGCTCTTGAGCAGCATTCAAAGCATATGCAATCAAGTCAGCTACTGCATATCTTTTAGGTGGTCTTATTGTCCTTTTCTTTCTGTCTCTAGCCAGCTGATAGGTGTCCTCTTCACTTTCTGCTGATTCATGTTCAACACCAGCTTCAGGTTCTGTTTCAGCACCTTCAGTTTCAGGCTCAGGTTCTTTTAAGTTTTGAAGCTCCACCTG
This sequence comes from Citrus x clementina, assembly GCF_000493195.1. Classification (NCBI taxonomy): domain Eukaryota; kingdom Viridiplantae; phylum Streptophyta; class Magnoliopsida; order Sapindales; family Rutaceae; genus Citrus; species Citrus x clementina. The sequence continues at coordinate 3,277,211 of NW_006262201.1, forward strand.
AAACTTTATTTTATCAGTATCAGTGCCTGATTCAATATTGTTATCAGGGCTCCTTGGTTTATTCAATAACTCTTCTTCATGGAATCTTACATCCCTGCTTATGATGCATTGTGGTGGTTTTGAGTCAACACACCACAATCTATAGCCTTTGACACCTTCTGGATACCCCAGAAACCTGCATTTTAATGCCCTTGGTTCCAGCTTACCCTGCTTCACATGAGCATATGTTGTGCAGCCAAAAATTCTGAGTTTTGTATAGTCAGCCCTTCTTCCTGACCAAAGTTCCATTAGTGTTTTGCAATCTATAGCAGTTGATGGGCTCCTGTTGACTAGGTAGCATGCTATGTTTAAAGCTTCTGCCCAAAGGGTTTTTGGGAGCTTGGAGTAGATTAGCATGCATCTCACCTTCTCCACCAAAGTCCTGTTCATCCTCTCAGCAAGGCCATTTTATTGAGGGGTATAGGTGACAGTTTTGTGCCTCTGAATACCATTCTTTTCACAGAATTCTTCAAACAGCTTGTTGCAGTACTCCAAGCCATTATCTGTCCTTAGAGTTTTCACCTTCAGACCAGTCTGATTTTCAGCAAGAGTTTTCCAGTTTTCCAGTTTTTGAATTTTCCCAGAACCTCATCTTTGCTTTTGAGTGCAAAGACCCAAACCATCCTTGAAAAATCATCTATAAAAGTCAGAAAATATCTACACCCACCTAATGAATTCACTTGTGCAGGCCCCCACAAATCAGAGTGTATGTATTCAAGTTTCTCTTTGGTGGTATGAGCTGCAGTCTCAAACCTTAACCTGGAGGATTTTCCTAGAATACAATCCTCACAGAACCCCAAAGCTCCTATCTGATCATCCCCAAACACTCCTTGTTTTTGTAACTCTCTCAAACCTCTTTCACTCATATGCCCCAACCTCAAATGCCACAGTATTGATCTGTTGTATCTACTGTCAGTTATACTTGCCTCCCCAACAGCAGTATGTCCATCCATCACATACAAACCATTTTGTTTTATACCTTTCATGATCACCATTGAGCCTTTAATTACCCTCAATACACCTTTCTCAGCCTTAATTACACAACCTGTTTGATCTAGCATGCCAATTGAAATTAAGTTCCTTTTTAGATCAGGAACAAACCTTACTTGTGTCAATTCCCTTATCACACCATCAAACATCCTAAGGCTAACAGTCCCAATACCAGCCACCTTACACATTGAGTTATTACCCATTAGAACCATACCTCCATCACATGGCTGATATGTTGTAAAATAACTCCTATTTGGACACATATGAAAGGTACAACCTGAGTCAAGGACCCACTGGCCTTGAGGTTTCTGACTTGTGGCAATGAGTACTCCAGCTGTTTCAAAGTTACATTCTTCTTCTGTGGCTATGGCTGCATTTCCTGTTCTTTCTTTTGTTTCTTTATTCTTGTTCTTTCTATCAGAGCAATCTCTCTTGAAATGCCCTTCTTTATGGCAATGAAAACACTTTAAATTCTTCTGTTTAGACTTTGATCTGCCTTGCTTCTTTCCTTTGCTATCTCTTTTCTCAGGCCTACCTCTTGCCATCAATCCCTCACTTGATTCACTTTCTGGATTATCTTGCTTGTCTTTCAGCTTCTTGGTGCCAAGAGCAGATTTAACCTCTTCCAGGGAGAGTGTTTGCCTCCCATACAGCAGTGCATCCACAAAGTGCTCGTAAGATTTTGGTAAAGAACTGATTAGTAGCAAAGCTTTGCTCTCATCACTCAGCCCTTCATCTATAGTCTCCAGTTCATCACAAACCTTATTGAACTCATCTACATGTTCAGTTAATGATGCCCCTTCAATCATCTTCAGTGAGAACATCTTCTTTTTTATGTAAAGTCTATTTGCCAAAGACTTTGTCATATACAGGTTCTCCAACTTGGTCCATAAACCAGCAACAATCCTTTCTTTGGCCAATTCACGAATTACAGAGTCACCAAGACTCAGTATGATTCTGCTCCTGGCTTTCTTGTCCATCTCTGCTACCTGTTCTGGGGTTTTAGATGATGAAGCCTCACCTCCTTCAAGTTTAGATACTGGATCTATGGCTTCTCCCAGCCCTTGAGTAATCAACAAAGCCTCCATCTTGATCTTCCACATATTGAAATCATTCTGCCCCGTAAACTTCTCAAGATCCACTTTTGAACCCATTCTTGAACCTTGAAATTAGAGTTAAAGCTCTGATACCAATTGTTGCGAAATTAACCCTTTAGTTGCTAGATTAATCACACCCCAAGACCCAACTCTGACTTTAAGACTCAAGAACCAATCTTACGATAACAAAGAACAAAGAACTTATCAAAGAACACAACCTAAAGAACAAAGAACACATAGAGCTTAAGTGGTTCAGCACCTTTCAGAGGTGCCTACATCCACTGGAGAAAACCAACACAGAGAGCAGTTTTATTAAGCTTCAAGGTTACAGAGAAATCACACACAATACAGAGACCACTCAGTTAAGCTTTTCTCTCAGTACAGATGCCCTATCTCTCTCTCCTTGATCACGCCACATAACACCAAAACCAGCTCGTTTATATATCAGTTGTGCAGGTGAAACAGATCCAGATTTCCCTCCAAATCTAACAGCCTTTCAACCAACCTGTCACGAGCTTCTCACGCGCTATTATAAAGCCTTCCTTAAACGACTGCTAGCTTTGCCGTTTAAGCTTAAGTAAGGCATGCGTTAGACACGTGAACATAATGGTCTTGAACGACATTGGCAATTCGTCAGTTCTGGTATAATGCTTAAATGAACCGACATGTCACTCATCCTTACAACTTACAAACGACACGTTGTACTGACGAGTTTGAGCTCATTTCAACACAAGGTTATGAAACTAAATTGAAGATTTATTTATTTTTTTGTGTAAATTTCATTTTGGCCACTATTTTTTTTCTTTTGTTAACATCAAATTACTCCCAAAAATTTTAGAAATAGTCTTTGTTTATGATGATATTAATATTAAAGAAATTAACAAAAAGAACATTAAAAAAGAAGAGAAGATGAAATGTCAGAACATGGTGGGGACTTTGGTCAACTTGTGAGTTAATTGAGTTTGTTTTTTATTTTAATTTTTTGAGAAGCGCTTTAATAATTTTTTTTTGAAAAAAATTTAAAACTGTAATAAAAGTTTACTTGGAAGAATTGAAGTGGTGGTGGTGGTGGTGATGATGATGATGATGATGGTGGTGGTGGTGGTGGTGAAGATGAAGATGGAAGTGGCAGCTTTGTATCATATTGATTTCGAATGCAGCTCTTCTATTTCTTCCATGAAATGATGAACAGTTAGCTTGCTACTTGGTAGTTTCTTCTTTAGGTGCAAGAGTCCTTTAAAGGTGCGGACGCACGGGGCGCATACTAGCAAATTTAGCGTACATTAGCAGATTAACGGCCTTTATTAGCAAGAAAGGAATCCACGGCGTACATTAGTAGATTAACCGACCCATCGTATGCCTACATTAGCAAATACACAGACACAAATATATTAGCAGTCATCCGAACAGACATTAATTTAGCTGACCCACGGGTCGTGTACTGGCAAATTTAGGCGTAC
>NW_006262201.1:3280896-3324851 GCF_000493195.1 Citrus x clementina
GATTTTTGTAACACCGCTTGCAAAAGTCGATTGTGGACTACCGACGTCGAGGTCACGAATAAAATAATGAAAATAGAAAATGAAAAAAAGGGAAAAAGAGATATTAAAACACTCCACTTTAATACAATGGAACAATTATTTATGTCAAAATATTCTGAATGACTTACTAAGGTAAATATTTTTTTTAATTACTATATTTTAGATTAAATATCTGTTTAGTTTCAAAAATTTTTTTAGTTTCTATATTTCAAAAAATTTTGAAATTAAAGTTAATAAATTTTTTTTCTTAAACAACCGAGGATTTTTATTATTTTTCCTAAATCAATGTTTTATGCCAAATGTGGTAATTGAACTAAAAAAAAAAGAATAGTAACATGTGTACAATAGATAGTATAAAAAACCGTACACGATCACTATAGGATAAAAAAATATTTACTGCATAACAAAAGAAAACTTCACTAGAAAATATTTTTTTTCTATCTCTTATAAAATTATTGTACATACATCATTATTCTTAAAGTATTATTAAATTAATTATGTAATTACCACGATAGACTATTAATTCAATATGTGCTAGAATTTTGATTTTAATGCACATGTAAATGAGAATTTTCCACACAAAAAAAAAAAAGGTAAAAACTGCGGCATCAAAATTCAAAAGGCACCAGCGACTTTGCTCAAGTCCACTATCATGGGGTCATTCTCATCTCATGTGCTCCCTCCCCCTTCTCTAGCGTATTATTTACGATAATTTTTATTGTAATGCGCAGAGAGAGAGAGATAAGACAAGGCAAATATATTTCAAAGACAATCATGGTCGCTGAAACCATCGCCGCCGCCGCAGCCGGCATTCACAGGTATGTCTGTGCATATATAATTTTCTTTTTAAAAAAAAAAAAAAGCTTAACTGATTTATGTATTTAGCTTGGTAAAGCCAGCTTATTATTTTTTAATTTTACTGATTAGTTCTAGTACCAGCTTCGACAAGTTGGGGGAAAAAAAGTTTTTGATCACGCAACAACATATACTCCTCAGGCAAATGGTAATTTTTTTTTCATTGTTTTCTTTTTTGAAGTGCTGTATTTTTATTTGTACTTTGTACAATAAATACCTTTTGAAATATGTGTTAATAAATCGTGAGGAAAATTATTAAACTCCATTCTGTTTGTAGAAATTAATCAATTCCCCTCTCACAATTCATCGAAATACTCATGTTGTGAACCTTTTTTCTTTTTTGTGATAGCTAATATACTTAGATTTTTTTTATTGTTTAATGGTAGATTTACCACATTAAAAGTTAAATAGTAAAATAATACAACAAAAATTTGAAATAAAATTTAATGAATTCTTTTCTTAAACAACCTAGGATTTTGATTATTTTTCCTAAATCAATGTGTCACGATAAATGTGGTAATTAAATGAAAAAAATTAAAAAAAATAAATGTCGTATGACGCCGATGATGATGAGAAATTCTGCATGCTGTAAAAATATCAAAATAAGATATAATTACTTAATTTGCATAATAAAGTTTCATATAAAAATTATAGTTGTAGTGTATAACGTTCTTTTGTCCCCTTAATTTGGAAACTTCCCCTCGTTCCATCAGTTAATATTTGAAATCCTTTTAACTTAATTATTTTAACCTTAGTTAAAATCATACGGAGAAATAGGTTGTGTGCGTGTGTATATATGTATGTATGTATGTATGTATAATTTGTGTATGTAGGTTGTGTATATTTTATGTATGTATGTATGTATGTATGTATGTATACGCATATGTATATGTAAAATCGAACTGAATTGGTCTTTTCATGTAGTATTATTAATGTAAAGAGAAACGTTTTATAATTATATAATTAAAACGGAAGGGTGTTAGAACCATAGAAGTTACTCTCTTTTCACACCCCTTTAAGATCCTTATAAAACCCCACATCTTGTAGTCATAGTTCTATTGCTAGAAATTTAACCAAACCAAAATATTTTTACACCTAAAAATCCCATCTTTAAACGATATAAATAATTATTTTAAAAATCAAAATAATTTGAGACAATTAAATAATAAATTATAAATGATAAGATTTTTATTATAAAAATTATGTTCAATACTTAATTATGAGAGGTATACATATAATAAGTGGGGTTTTGTTAAGAGTTATAAAGAGATGCTAGGAGCTTAAAGGCCAAGATCAAGAACTAAATCGAGGCCTTAAAGGGCTACATCAAGAAGCCGTGGACCGTGCAGCGCCAAGCCTCCAGCCCATTCCCACGCCTTAATTTGTATAATTTTGGTGCAAATTAAGATAAAAGTTCGTCGAGATGAAACAAATGACTTTAAATCATGGCGTTGCATATATACAAACAAGATCTATGGACGCTGTAAACCTTAACTTCTTTTTCCCCCACTGAATATATTTTTTTACAAATGAAAGTACATGCTTACCTAATATAGTTGGTCCATTCATACGGGTTATACTGCTTGACATAATAATCGTAGTGTGTAACCTGCTGCAAGAAGTCATATTATCTAATTACGAATTATACATTTATCTCCCACTCGAAACCCACCAAATTTTGTAATGAAACCAAAAGGAAATTATTTATATATAACTAAGAGAAGGAAGAGAAGAGAAGCGAAGAAAAACCATTGACGAGGGCCACGCCTCGCTGGGAGGAATTGATGAGAAACAGTAGTTGTGATTCTCTCAACTCGGTACCCACTATCAACATTAAACCTTCGCACTTCCATTACTCTGCTTTCTCTCTCTGTTAATAAATCTCTCTTCCACTATAATTGTATGCAAGCTAATAAGAGGTAGCAAGACTTTTAAAAGAGTTGGGGACGTTTCTTAATTTACTCGCATTGGATTAAGAAGCAAGTCAAAGAGGAAGATACGAAGCAAATGGTGAAGAAGTTGCTTGGAAAAAAAAAAAAACAAGTTAACCCTTTCTACCCGTATGCAGCTTGAATGAATCCCAAACACGCAATCACCTTGGACGCCACTGTTATTATTATTATTATTTTCATATATACACATTTATATATGTCGGGTACTTGTCTTAAAAAAATGACGGGTCAAGAAGCTTGCAAAAATCACTTTTGGGTGGATGAGCAATTTGAAGTGATTGTTTATGACTTTGATATGAGATATAAAGGGTGCCAGAGTGGAGCTTTAAAGGGTTTAAGATGGAGGGAGATAAAATAGAATTAGGGAACTTTGGGAGGGTGAAAAAAGTTTCTAGCGAAATTGTTAAATTCTTGGAAATATTTATTTTAAGTTTCAAGCGGCATTTTATTATTATCAACCATTTGTTGGGCCCTGCAAGTCAACTCTCCCATAACAAAGAAAAGAGATTCCGTGGCTCTTTGCTACTTAAAATTAATTTTGAAAAATTAGAAGGACCAAATGATGAAAGAAGAGACAAATATTTATTTAAGGACATAATAAAATTTATTCTCACAAAGTTCTCACATTTGGCCACAAATTTATATAATTGGAAATTGAAATTGCTACAACATTCAATTGAAATAGGATTATGACCTCTTATGATTTCATCTTTTCATACACTTTAACATATTTTAAGTGAATTTATGTATTTTACTGTTAAATAGTGTATGAATTTATGGGGAGAAAACAAGGATATATCGTTAGGGTCCGGACCCAGATCATTATGTCTGGGCTCGTAGTGGTTGGTACAAAAAGGAAGAACGAGAGAAAGTGCTTTCTAAGTAAAATGATTCTGACCGACGCCAAAAGACTTAAAAATTGGCCCTTAAGCAAGATAGGATGTTGAATTAGTAAATTTGATTTTATTGTCTATTGATACGTGCATGCTGAATCAAGTTATATTTATTACATAATTGTTCACACCAGCTACTACACTTAATACCAATGTTGTTATGGTACTATATTAATTCCATGTTCTGCAACTATGTGTAACTGTGTATTTAGTTACAAAACATAACTTGGATATAGTTATTATTTGGTCCTCAACATGATCATATATTATGACGATTGAGCAAACCATTTCATCAACCACTGTAAATTTACACGAGTAGTTATATAATTATAAATACTTTTACATAAAACAAATTATACCAATTGATGTGGCATATCATCATTGGTTATATTAGGACCAACATGATTTTTTTTTATTTTTTTTTTATTTTAATCAATCAATTATATCTTACCGTATCTATTTGTACAACATTATCTATGAAATTATTTATAACTCTATAATTATTTTCTTGTAGAATTAACTACTGTTCAACTTAATAGATAACTAGTTAAAAATATTGTAAAGATTAGGATATTTCCACTCAATAATTTATGTAAAACCAACCCTATTTCAGAAAAAAAATCATAGAAAATCCATATTAATTAAAAAGCTCTAAGAAAATTAATCAATTAATTTTTTTTACATAGGTTTTTGACCATCTTTGACTATTGGCACTATTAGAAAAACAGTTTTAGTGGTACTTAACTCGTGATACTTTATTAAAAATATTGGTATTTATATATGAGTAATGATACAGCCACAAACTCTTGTATAAACTTATCTTGTACAAATTAATGTGGCATTAATTCATTGGTTGAATGGAAATATAAAATAATAGAAACAAATTATGTGGGCCAAGAGATATTTAATTCAATCAATAAATTAACGCTACATCAGTTTGTACAAGAATTTGTGGCTATATCATTATTCTTTATATATATATATAGACCATTTTTATGTTCGACGTACAAGTGTCACAACTTACTAATATGATAGTGTCTATAAGACACTAAATATTCTTAACACTAAGGTATCAATTAAAAAAAAATTATAATCTTATTCTAGATAGAACTTGAACTCATGACCTATAAAAATAAAAATTTAAAGTAAAAAAAATCATGATAATTTTTGTAGTGACACTAAGGTATCGGCAAAATAATAATAATAGAACTCCCAAAGCCTCCTATAATCACGCTTTTAAGTTTAAGAAAGAGACCATTGTAATTTTTTTTTTTCCCAATGACATTAATGTATCATAAAAAAGATTATCCTAATCTTACTCCAAATAGAACTCGAACCCACAACCTCCAAAAAGTTAAGCATTTAAATTTAAGAAAAGGACTATTAAGATTTTTTTTAAGTGATATTGACAAATTAGTTTAAAAGAATTAATTTTAATCTTCTTCCAGATAAAATTCGAACTCAAGACCTTCAAAACCAGCTTTTAAGTTTAAAGTAAAAAAATTATTTTGAATCTTGATAGTGACACTAATGTATGGGGCAAAATATTTTTCATCTAATTTGTTAAAATATATTTAGCGTGGCTGAATGAAAATTTTAGTGAGTTCAATTGAAATTTTTTGAAGTTAATTTATTAGTTCCAATTATAAACGGTGTCGTATCACTTTAAAGAAAATATATCTAAAAGATTATCTGATTCATTATAATATAATAATAAAGAAAAGCAAAAATCCCTAATTCGTAAATCCCTAATTCTAAACAGAAGTCAACTTCATCTTCTAAACTCTCTCAGTCTTAGCAGCCAGCCGACCTGCCAGGGTCACGGGAACAATTACACAACCATGGTCTTTCTCTCCAACGCGTCGTCACTCATCAACGAGTTTGCCGTCAGCCGACGCGTCGTGACCGTCAGCCCGTGTGCAGGTCAGCCAGCGGTTGTCACTCTTCAGCCAGTCTTCCGCGAAACATCCACACTGCCATACCGTCATCGTCGATTCGTGCTTTGCCTCACCGTGCGTTCGCCGTGGAAAATCAAATGATGACATAAGAGGCAAAATATTTATTTATGGACATGATAAAATTTATTCTCGCAAAGTTCTCACATTGGGTCACAAATTTATGAAATTGGAAATTGAAATTGCAACAACTTTCAATTGAAATGGGATCACGATACTACGATACTCTTATGATTTGATCTTTTCATATCCTTCAAAATATTTTAAGTGAATCCATGTCTTTTACTATTAAATAATGGGGTAAAACTGTGGTGCAACGGTTGCACGGTACCACCATTTCGTCTTTTATTTTTGGACCCCCTATTTACTTTTTTATTTATAATTTATTTATAAATTTATGATAATTTTATTTTTCTCTTTTTCTCTCTCTTATATATTCAGATATTCTATTCTTTTTTTCTCCACCAAAATAATTAATCAATCATTAATCAGTAACTCATTTTAAACTAAAATATCATTATCTAACCAACTACTTTAATTATTTTTCACATCACAACTAAGACAAAATGTAAAAATTTAATTTGAAGATTTGGATGGCAATTGTGAGGCCATGGCAATTGAATAAATTAAATTAATAAATCAAATCTATCAACTATAAGTGATTGATGTCATATTGATTTATATCTATAAATAAAGTTTAAGTTTTTTTATTTCTGAATAACCAATAATTTTGAAATTAAATTATATTGTAATTTTTTTAAAAAATTTAAAGTCTAGGCTACATATAAATTAAAGTGGCAATCAAAGTGTAAAAAGAGAAATTGTGCACAACCACCACTGAATACATGCAGCCACTTCTTTATTTTATTCTAAGACAATAACCTTTTGAAGAAACTGGAGCCCATATCACACGCCAGGTGCAATACTTAACGTACAGTACTTAAAGTTAATATGGTATTGTATTTAATTCCATGTTCTGCGACTACGCGTAATTGTGTGTTTAGTTACAAAACATAAACTTGGATGACTAATTGCGAATTAGTCACTGAGAAGTGCAAAATTATTGTTTGGTCCTCAACATGATCATATATTATCATGATTGAGTAAGCCACTCCATTGGCCACTATAACTTTATGAGTAGTTATATAAGCATAACAGTTTTATGTGAAAAAGATTTTATAAACAGACGTGGCATATTATCATTGGTTGTATTAAGATTCACATAATTTATTTTTATTTTTTTAATTTTAATCAATCAATTATATACGGCCATATCTATTTGTATAAAAGTATTTGTAAAATTATTTATAATTCCATAATTATTTTGATTTGTACAAATAATTATTACACAGTTATATAAGATAACTAGTCACAAAATATTGTAAAAATTTATGAATATTTCCACTCCATAATTTATGTAAGACCAACCTTATTTCGAAAAAGATAATGATAGAAAATTCATATTAATTAAAAAAAGTGCTAAAAAAAATAGCCAGTTTGGACAAAATTACGGCCATGAGAGTTCCAAAATTTTGCTTCTTTAATCACTAAAGGAGACCCATTCAATTTCACATGACAGCACCATTGTGTCATCTCCTATGACTCCACCATAATCCGAATTGCTAAGAGTAGCCGCTAGTAAACTACCTTCAAAGTTCATCTTGATGTGATTTGAAGAGGAAATTGCTGCAAGGTTGAGATAGATATATTTGAATTTCTTATTAAAAAAAAAAAAAAATCTCTCCGTATGTAACCGTCCATCCAAGACCATTTAGCTTCATAATACTTTTTTTTTTTTGGTGTGTGGGTGTGTGTGTTTTTATAGACTACATAAATCTTATCTTCCAGCCCCAGAAAATAAATGGAGGAAAATCTCTTTTCAACATTTTTTACCACTAGGTAACTTAACATAAGTTTAATTTGATTATTTTATCTTTATAACACAAATGACCAAATTATCAATATTCTTTTTTTAAATAATTGGAACTCGATAATTTTTTAATACCCCTATATGTAAATAGCATAAAATTTAGACCCAATAAATTTTAGAGCGATAAAATTTAATAAGATTTCACATCACAAAAACATTTTGTCAACTTAATTGAAGATTAATAATCATATTAATAAAGAAATACCAGTAATATTTTGGAAAAAGAGAATTTTGTATTAGATTAAAAAAAAAGAATTATTGAATTAAAATTGTTTTGTGGGTATTTCATAGTAAAATAGTCAAATTAAACTTATACTAAATGCCCTTAAAGGAATTGGTTGATTGATTTTCAAACAAATTTATTTAGTTGACACCAACTTAATTTATAGTGTTATTCATGCAAACTAACCAGATTTTAATTATAAAAATATCCTATACTACCATTACCTCGCCAATTATAAGCAGATTAACAGTTCAAATTATATAATCTGCTAGCTCAAGGTATAGTATTCTTTTACTTTTTCTTCACATTATATAATCTATACCCCTGTAAATAAAAAATGGAGCCATATATCTTGTTTAAATTTGGGATGCCATTCAAGCAAATCAATTTGTAAATTCGTAATTCGTAACTTAAACTCTATATATATTCTCATATCATGTATAACTAATTTAACTCATCGAGTTAATTATCTTAAACTATATTATATTTTCGTTCAATTCTTTTTCATCAAAACAAACTTTCCTAGCTCCTGCCATACACTTTCCTTATTCATGATTTTTTTTTCTTAGTATTTCATAATTTACACCCCAGTAAATTAAAAATGGATCCATATTTCTTGTTCAGCTGAATTAATATCTGTCATGCGATACCAGCAAATTTGGGACCATAATTCGTCACTGAAACTCTAAACATATTCTCACATGTTGTATAACTGAGTTAACTCACCGGGTTAATTATCTCAAACTATATATTTTCCTTCAGTTCCTTCTCGTCAAAACAAATTTCCCTAGCTCCTGCCATATACTCTCCTTAGTTATTGTTGACTTAATGTAATCACTAATAAAAATGACTGATTAATGAATTCATTGACCATATATAATATTTCCTCATGTGAAGAATTTATATGATTTTCTTTTAGAATTTGTTTAAATATTTATCGATTTATGGATCAAGCCAATGGTCTTGAGCTCTTTCTTCTCCTTGCCGGTAGAACACATATATTTATATTTTGTAATAACAATATAACAATGCATATGACCATACTATCAAAATCTATAGCATTGAATGAAAATAGACTTCAATCAGGACATGGTATTGAAATCTCAAAACATAAGTGGAATCTTTCTGTTAAAAGTCAGGGTGAGGTTTTAAAAAAAGGATTAAACTTCTGCACTTAGACTGCAGGGAGTTGCTGCTGCTCTGTTGAAGAGATGTTGTTATTAATATTTGCTTGAAACCAATTCAAAGTGTTGCACAAAAATGGCCTCAAAATTTCGTGGTAAAGCCAATGACAAGCAACCATGAACTTTCTGCCATATTGATACACAACAATGATAATAGCAGCGCAACTCCATGCATTGTATAAAAGGATTTCGGCAATAGAGTTTGTGAAAAATGTGGAGATCAATGAGATTGCAGAAAGAGATCCAGAGATAACGGCAATAAGGCCACAGAACTGTGAAGATTTCGCTTGATTGTGTTGAGACTTGTAGTCAGCTGCAAGTGCAATGCAATAGAAGATTGTAGCCACCAGAAAAGCACACAAGCTCACTCTGTGAGTCTCGATCAACGGCTTACTTGTGCCTTGTACATTCGCGCCCACAACAGCAGCAAGGGTCGGAATAAGATACCCAAACACTTTTGGGTATGAAATTGAGGAAATGAAATTGCCATCTCTGTAAAATTATCAAAATTTACATATAAATGGGTTAGTATTTTTAATGATTCTACTTGCTATAAATGTCCATCGAGAAGTAGCTTGATTAACTGTTAATGCGCTTTATATCTACAGTCATCCAAGTTTGATTTAAAATAGGAAGCAAGAGTTAGTGTTTCGAGAGTAAGGTACACTCAAAATTTTAAAATGATTGTCAACAAGTATAATCAACTAGGTTACAAGAAATATATCCTCCCAATCTTACAATTTCATGTGTCTATTAAATATGCAAACAGATTGGATGTCACTTGTATGTTGATAAAATTAGGGGGTTAGAGATTGTCTAATGACTCATTGTAATACTAGTAAGCAGGTATATTGATCTGGTCCTGTTCTCTAATAAAGGAAGGTTTAGGATAAATTGTTTACTCTTGATTGTTAAATCTACATGCTTGTGCTCTGTTTTGTTGTATGAATTTGCAATTGATCATTTTGCTGTGATTAATCTTGTTTTCTTTGATCCAGTCTTGATTGTATGTGATATTTCTTGATTAAAGGGTGTTCATTGATCATCTAACAAATTTATTATTCTTAACGCTATTATTATTAACTAATGGTATTTACCATGCTCTGCCAAAACAGAGAACAAAAGATAAGGAAAGGAGAAAGTGATTTTTTTACTATTCTTTAATCACGAAATCTGACGTCCAATTTTCCGAATTAACAACACTTTGGAAAAGAGGACAGAAAGCCTCGTGCCGCCTGCCAATGATCTACTGCCACATGGCCAAAAGACAAAATTGCAACTTTTCTTGCCTTTTTTTTTGAAAAATGTTCTCATAAAGCTGTGCACAAAGCTTTGCACAAAACGGTGAGTTTTGTGCAAAGTATGAAATATCTCTTCTGACTTCTGAGGCATAGGACACCTCACACACGCGACAAACGCACCCAGCAGTCACCTTCACGCGCCTGACTCTTTCCTTTCTCCCTCATCACAACTCTTTTTCTCTCATCTCCAAGCTGCCAGCCACTGCAACAAGCTCAACCGCAGCAATCCCTTTTCTCACAACATAATCGCAGTAGTGTTTCGAAGTATTTGACGACTCTTTCTCTCACATCTGTGATTCAACTCTTTAGAAGTGATTTCACAAAATAGCTTTGTATTTTTTTTTTTTTATAAGAATGAAGAATGCTGTAGTGCTTTTTTTTTTCCTTTTTTTGGATTGTATTACTTGGTGCTGTGAACGAAATTAATTTGTTTACTAAGTTGTGTGCTTTTGCTTAATCTTTTCTGCCCACTTAGATTTAACTTTGTTGAATTTGTAATTAATCCCAGAAGTATCCTGCTGAGGATTGCAACACAAAGAAGCAAATTAAAAACAAACACGAGAAGATGAAGAAAAATAATTAATTAAACAACATAGTTGCTTTAAACACTACAAAAAATTACAACAAAAAAAAATGCTTCACTTTAACTGACAAGCATGGCAATTTTCATCAAAGTTACAAACTCTAATTTTTTTTTTATGGCAATGGTGGGCAATAAATTTGATAAACAAACTAGAACAATCTGACCAATATACATAAATATCTAAGCTCAAGAGGCTGCAAAGTTGATGGAAGAGACAGATGGTAAAGTTGAGAACAAAAGCCGAGAACAACAACAACAACAAAGGCTCGGTGATGACATTATTGCTAGATTCAAGCTTTTGGAAGTTGGAGTGAAGCTTGATCGCCTTGCATGACTTCTTCATAACCCACCTTCAAAACTCAACTGATGTTAACAGATCGATTCATTGGATGAGAGTACAGTTGTGTATGTGAGGGTATGAGAGCAAAGAGACTTGTTGTTGTACTGTTGGGAAATGAGGCAACTGCGTGGAGACGGGAGAAAACGGCTGCTGCGGTGGAGCTTATGCAGCGGCTGGCAGCTTGAAGATGAGAGAGAGAGAGTTGCGATGAGGAAGAAGGGAAAAGCAGTGTAATGAGGGAGAAGGGAATGAGTCAGACGCGTGAACTTTGGGCGCGCCTGTTGCGTATGTGAGGTGCTCTTTGCACCAATAGAGACATTTTATACTTTGCACAAAACGCACCGTTTTGTGCTCTTCTTTGTGTGAATATCGGCGTTGTTTTTTTTTTGTACCCTTCAAATCCTGTAAGAACGGTGTTGACCAAGTTGCCACCAAACCTAGTTGTTATGGGCTATTTGGTTTGTGGAGATGAAAGTACAATGATAAGTAAATCCGAATCCTACCCGAATCTGCAAAGATTCAAAAGATTTGGATCTTGAAAAAATCGTTTGGATCTTGAAAAAATCGGATATGTATAACATACATAATTGAATGTAGAAATTAAGGAATATCTACATCCGTATTTTTTAAAAATACATTAAATAAAAATTAGAGTTTATATAAGAAAAACACAAATCCTAAGCTAAAAACACATTAAACATAAATATTATAATACATCCAAGTACACATAAATATTATTTTAGACTTGTTTAGTATTGATGATTATTTTTTATTTTTTAAATAGTTAAAATATTGTAAATTTACAATTAGTATTTTTAAATTTGCAGATAAGGATATTACTCGCATTTAGATATGAAATAAATAATGCGGATTCGGATGCACCTACATTCGGATCTGGATCTAGATTTTGACATCCCTTGGGCTCTAGTCTTCATGCAGCCTAACTGTTTGGTCTATTATATAAAGGGGCAAGACGTACGACCTAGACAAGACCGGCCACTAATATTTTGTCATTTGATAGAGTAATGGATTCTACTATAATACTAGTGATAACGCTCAAGTAAATCCATGCAATGTATAAAATGATATCATCAGTTGTGTGTGTAAAAAATGTAGGGACCAATGAGACAATAAAAAAAGATCGAGAGATAACAGCAATAAGAGCTTAGAGGTATGAGGAATTTTCTTGATTGTGTTGAGACTTATAATCAACTACAAGTGAAACGCGGTAGAAGATTGTGGCTAGTTAAAAAGCACACAAGCTGACTCGATAAGTGTCCATCAATAGTTTAGTTGTGGGGTTAGAATGAGATATCCCAAAATTTTGGTATAAGAAATTGAGGATACATATTTTCCCTGCTATAAGACCAACAATACACATAAATATATGTTAGCAAGACTTTTAAAAGAGTTGGGAACGTTAATTAATTTACTAACTACTAATACACTAAATTGGGTTGAGAAGCAAGTGAAAAAGGAAGATGAAGCAAATGGAAGGAAAACGAAAACAAGCAAGTGAAAATGGTGAAGAACTCGTGCGGGAAAACGAAGTGAAGAAAGAAGGCCCTCCAAAAATGAACCTACGGATTGTATAAGCTTGTCTTAGGTTTCACAAAAATGAAAGGCAGAGAGAGACGGAGTGCTTTTCTGAAAATACTCGAAATGTGCCTCCAGCACATCCATTTTGGTCATATTTAATAGCTAAACTTAAAACAATTTTAGAGAAAGATAGGGCTAGGAGTGGATACGTGTCTTGAGAGCGGGAAGGAGGCGTGAACACGTGTAATTCACCCTTTTGGGGGATGAGGTATGAGGGAATCATGTGAGTGGAGATTTTGACCAAAACCCAATATTTAAAATTGGACTTTGGATGAGACAAGAGAGGGGGTTAGTAACTTTAATTTGATTGGCTCTTTTCATTTTTTAATTTTAATTATTGTTTTCTACAATATATCAAAAGTTCTTACCAATTTCCTTAAACCCTTAAGGGTTTGTTTGAGATTATTCTTAGATAATTCAAAATTGAATTTCAAAAGTTAAAAATTAATTATGGTGTTTGATAATTTTTTTAAAAAAAACTACTTTTAGTAAAATCATTTTATTCTATAGTAGATTTAGAAAAGTAGGTAAGGAATAACTTTTCAAAACTAATTTTGAAAATTAATTTTATACTTAATACAATTTTATATATATTCTTATATATAATATGAAAATCTAAAATTATCTTTATTAATTAGTTAAAATTAAAATCATTGACTTTAAAGAAATTATTACTATTACCAATTATGTTGAGATAACAAAAAAAATTATAAATAAATAATAGAAAATATTTACTTTAACTATCAATTATTATATATACACAAAAAGTATATTATATGCATGTTTTAAAATGTGTAAATAAATTTTATTCAACATATTACGTCTAATTCAGTCATTTACATTATTACGGTAGTTTAACAATAAGATTTATCAAATATATATGATTACTTTTAAAACTCACATCACTTTTAAAAAATAAACTTTACTAAATGTTTAATTGATTCTCTTTATACTTAATTATTTCTACAATATAGTTAACAACAATTATTTTAAAAACTAAACATTGCCAAACTAGCCTTAGTCCACTTGATAAGTGCATGCTCGAATCAAGTTATATTCATATATAGGACTTTATCAAATTAAGTTACGATGTAACTTTCATCAACCCCAAAATTATTATCAAAAACTCAATTGATCACGTTCACACCAGGTACAACACTTGTATTAATGTTATTCTATTACTATATTGGTTCCATATGTATTTAGTTACAAAACATAAATTTGGATGACTAATTGCAAATTAGTCATAGAAAACTGGCAAATTATTATTTGGTCCTCAACAGTCAACATGATCATATATTACGATGATGAGTAAGCAACTTCATCAGCCACCATAACTTTATGAGTAATTTACAGTTATAAACATTTTTGGCATAAATAATATTATATAAACTGATTTGGTAAATTACCATTTGTTGTATTAAAAATATGGTAGGATCCATATGTTTTATTTTTACTTTTTATTATTTTAGTCAATCAATTATATCTCACCGTAAAAGTTTTTAAAACATTATTTCTAAAATCATTTATAGCTCTATATCTAATATGATCTTCACGTGTAGCAATGAGTATCGTGCAACTAAATAGGATAGTCACAAAGTACTATACAGGATTAGGATATCTCCAATCAATAACTATTTGGAAAAAAGTGAATTTTCATTGAAAAATTTAGAAAATAGTCAGTTAATCAATTAATTTTTTTTAAATAGTTCTTTTGACCATTTTGATCATACATAAACTTAATCTTGACTAGTTTATTTTTATAACATGAAATGACTGAATTGTCTAAAAGTATTCTCTTTTTTTTTTCCTTAATTGGAGCTCAACAATTTTTCAGTACCCCTATGTGTAAATAGCAAAAATTTTACAATCGATAAATTGCATGAAATTTCACATCACAAAGACAATTATTAGCTTAATTGAAGATTAATTAATAATCATATTGATAAAACATTATTCATAATGGTTTAGCAAAATAGAATTATGTATTAGATAAAAAAATATTGAAGTCTAAAATAGTCAACAAGGCTTATGTTAAAGGCATCTTATGCCCCTACTGGGTTGGTTAAGTGGTTTTCAAGTAACTTTATATATCAGGCACCAATTCAATTTATAGTATGATTCATGCAAAATAGTCAGAGTAAAATTACAATAAAATCTCTATAAAATAATATTGTTAGGAAAAAAATAAGCAAAGTTATTTATTTATCAATAAATGAACAATTTATTAATTTATTATTAAATGAATAAACACTAAGTTAGAAAGAGTTTTTTTTTTTTTTTAAAGAAGAGTTCTGTTGGGGCATATACATACTTATTTATAAAAGAGCACATATTGTGCATCCTCAAGTGAAGTATTCCACTAGCAGCATACGTAGTATAGATGCAATGATGGAATCACCGACTAATAAAGAGATTATTTGAAGGGTAATGGATACCTATGCTAATTAAACATGATCTATATCATAGTTATGTTTTACTAAATACTTTACTAAATATTTCCACAAAGGAAGCCTTTCAAGTATTAGTAACCTTAAATAACTAGTTTCTATAACATGGAGAAAAAAAAAACAAATATAGTGCATTTTGTGCAAAATATTGAGGATGAGATTGAGTTCAGATTAAGAACAAAGAGAACACAAACAATTTTAAATGCATATTTTATAAAAGCTTGAATTTGGATAATTGCAGTGGTAAGAAAAAAATTCTTAATGTTATGAATTTTATGATTTATTCATTATTAATTTTTGTATTTGATAATTATTAATTTATATTTTCAATGGGCTCTAGAAGATTAAAAAAAATTATCTTATATATTTAAAAAAATTATTAATTTAGTATATATTTAAAATCTATACAATAAATAAAATATATTATTAAAATAAATATAATAATTTATGTATTAAAATTTATTCAAATATTTTAATATTTTAATATTATTAGTTTACTGCATAGATTACATTATTTATATGTTATTTGTATTTACCAAAAATTTTAAACTTAATTTTTTAGAATAATAAAGGTACAGGGTATAATGGTCAAAAGGGGGTCTTAGTGTCCCTCTTTGAAAACTTGAGGGTGTTGGTGACTATTTCTCTAAACCTTGAGGGTTTAGATGTCCTTTTCCCTATAATCTATACACCTGGAAATAAAAAATGGAGCCATGTATCTTGTTTAAATTTGTGATCTGTTCAAGCAAATCAATTAGTAAACGCGTAATTCGTTACTTAAACTGTATATTCTCCTATCTTGTATAACTGAGCTAACTCATCGAGTTAGTTATTTAACTCATCAAATTAATTAAATACGAAAGTTAATATCGTCATATTTTTCACTTCTACACTGGCTCAATAGGTCAGCCAAGTTGAAACAAAATTAGGAGGCAAGGATTAATTTTTAGTAGAGAACTATCTAAGCGTGTAAATATAAACAAGAATCATGCGACTTGAAGAAAATTTCTATGCGGTGACACTTCAATAAAAATAGGACCAATCTTCCAATTTCATGTGAATCTTAAGTTAAGGAGGCCCATAATCTTTAAGGTCAAATATTTGGGCCAGAAGGTTTGGGCTCTAAGTCTTGATGTAGCCCAACTATTTGGGCCGTTATCCTATAACAATCATAATTAGGATTCTTAGTTAAATTTCTGTTATTAGTGGAGTTGTAATTTGTGAGAAGGCCGTAGACAGCAAAGAAAAGGATTTATTTTCCTTGAAGCTACGTCAAAGTCGAACATTTTCCTCGACAGACGGGACAAACCCTGATACCGAAGCTTCTTTGTGTTCTCTGAAAATGAATCACTAGAAGAAAATTAATCATGTACATTCAAGTCTATCATCAAACAAAGTTTGGGGCTGGAGATTTGGACAACTATATCTCGATCAATTTTTATTACAAATTAAATTAGATGTCCTAACTTTTTCATTTCGGATTTCATCTTACTCAAAACACCTGAATTCGAATTCTAAAAACAATAGGGTGCTTAAAAATCTATTAGAATTTTTTATATTTAATTTACTTTTAAGGGTTAAGATGTATTTATGTCACCTAATTAGTTTTATTTCTCTTTTTATTTAATAAAACTTCAGGTTCATATAAAAAAAATTACAGATATTTCAAACTCTTACCATTTTAATTCCATTGACATCAAAGATGCTCACAAACTTGGGGAAATATTAATATAAATAATACATACAAACAGTAAGAAATATTGACAAATTAGATCTAAATAACTATGTCATGAATAATTAAAAACGACTAAAGACTTAAGTAATAACAGTATTATAAATGAAAATATTAAAATTTATAAGAGAAAAATAGAAAGAATTTGTAACAGAAAGTGAAAAGAAAATACAACTGTGTAACCATAAAAAGAAAAGAATAAAAACTTGTTTATCCCATGCGGTCGGAAGCTTTTGTCTTTTGGTGCTGTGTGCTGAAAAATATAAAGAGTAGCAGAGCCGTACGATTGCGGCCTTTTTATTCTGGTGATTCAGGAATTTTTTATTTTGATCTTTTTTTTATGCCTTTTAGATTTAGTGGGGCCCATATGTAACACTTCAGAGAAAAAAGAATATTGTTACTTACGAAAACGACCAATCTTGTTTTCTGCGTCTGCACTCAATCATTTCTTTTCAGTGTTGTCCCCTATCTCTTCTCATTTTCAATCAAATTTCCTCTTTTATTGATTATTTTAATTATTTATAGCTTTCTTTGTCCTCTACGAGTAAAATATGTGACCAATGACCCCATTTTTTTTTTTTTAGCTTTTGTTTCTTTATTTGCCACCTACTTTCTAGCTTTTTTTAAAATTTAATTTTAATTTATGCATGGGTACTCTATATTTAGCTTCATTACAAAAATGTATTGAAGTCATATCCTTGGTACAAAAGTACCCAAAAGTATACAAAAAAAATGACACCACATCCTTGAGATACATTATTTGAAACATTTTTCTCTTCAACTAAACAATATTATGTACCCAAAATAAAAAATGATCATATTAAAATAAGAAAAAATGATTTAGAAAATGTGAACAACATTCTTGATATAATGCAACTAAATAGAATCATTGTCAATAACTATTATCTGCGGAAGATTTTCAAATAAAAAAAGGTTTAATTTGAATTAAATTAATGTCTCATGATTGATATATCAAGTTCCAAGTCGTTTGAGATTGGCAACTCGTTAGAGTACAATAACTATTTTACTAATTTAAGTCAATCCTTGTCCCTCAAATATGGATGGAATACTCATCGAGATTCATCTCTTACAACTAATAGATATATCTATATTTAGGGTGATTCTATAAATTTGGTTCATGATCTAGTTCCCAGGTTCTCTTAAGATTCCACTGGTCCCACCAGCGATGGTAAAAAAGTCTGAATAGATTTTTAACCTGATTGACCCGGCACGAAACTTTTGGGATTTGATATGAATCTAAGGGTCAAAATTCAAATTTTGGTTCGAACACCTTAGCTGACCCGACAAGACTCAACCTGACCACTTAATAATAATAAAAATTAAATTTTATGTATTTATTTGAATTAGACATGGTTTTTGTTTATATTTAATTATTTATATGATTTTATGGTTAAGATATTAATTAGAGTAATTTTTATATTTAATTTTAATATATTAGGGGAGGTAAATTTAAATTATTTAAATATTAAAAAATTTGGTTAGACTTGGATACCCGAATTGGCCCGACCCAAAGACGAAAAAATCGGGCATTTTATCAGGCTCGGACTATTTATTTGTGTTATCGGTCGACCTCGAGTTTGCAGACAAATTGTCATTCCTAGGTCCCACATTATTGATTATTTTATTAAAAAGGCTTATGGCTGTTCACACACGATACACGTTGGAAATAATTATATCAAGCTAAAAGTGATAGAGATTTAAATGACAAAGTCATGTGTTGTAGTCCGACTGGTGTGGGTTGCCTCAAAGAGCTCATGGAGTAGCTCGATTGATTTGTGCATATCATCATCTTAGAATGGAGATATTCTATATTTAAAAGTGCTTTTTTTTTTCCCCCTTGATCATCAGTATGTTCGTTTGTATGTATGGCGTTGATGTTGTGATGAATCTATTGTATCGTAAAATTCTCTCAATTGGATGAATGAAGAATTTACTTTTTATTGAAAAAAAAATTGCAGGATGCTCTTATTTTATTATGGAAGAAAACAAAGCAAAAAAGGACTAACAATCTTCTTGGTTGTTTACAGGTTGCTTGAACTGGAAACTATTACCAAAAAAAATTGAATTAAGGCCACAGTACCATTCAGGGTCTCCTTTATACTTTTCTAAATTTCATCTCTAATACTTAATGAAAACAACACAATAATTTTGCTTAATGGTTTTCACAAGTCCTAAAATATTGTTATTGTTAGCAAGAACAATACAAATTACATTCCTTCACTTTACTGATATGTAACCGGAAATTGGAATTGCCAAGCAACTAACTTTGGTCTATAAGGTTGGTAACAGTATCAAATTTGTAGCAGCTGACCATCCGGTTCGAGTCTTGGGAGAGGTAAGAGAAAAATAAAAATTATTTGGATGTGACCCACCCCATACCTTTTAAAAGAAAAAAAAACTTTGGTCCCTATGGAAAAAGACCAATGAGAAAGTAAGCTACATAGCCAAGCAACTTTGGTCTACAAAAGGAAAAAAAAAAGCAGACAAAAAGTGTAGGGCGAATAGATGGAATATCGACACTCTTTCATCGGGCTAGTTCTTTTCATACACAACTAGGAAAATTTGGACTTTTTTTTATTGTCATGACCACATTCTTAATTCAAAGGAAAATTATCAGTCATATACCCTTAAATGACACCAGTATCAAACGTGCTACAACACTTTTCAAGTGTACCACTCATATACCCTAAGTTGACAAAACACTTCTACCATCCACAAATCCGTTAACTGCCGTTTACAAGTGCTAACATTATAAGGGTAATCTAGTTTTTTTTAAAAAAAAAGATATGTCATCCCATTTACCTAATAAAAAATGACATGTCATATGATGTATATTTATAAAAATAACATGTCATCTAATTTATTGGATAATTGTTAATAATTGCTATAAAAAAAGTTATTTTACAACCGAATCTACTCCTCCAAAATTTAACCTAAAATTTTGAAGATCTAATCCTCCAAACTTCAACTGAAATTTTTTATGGTATAATATGTATAATTGTAAATAATATGTTGTTAATAATATTTTATGGTATAACGTGAATATTTTTTACGGATAATTATTAATAATATGTACCATTAATAATTTATTTTTTTAATAAAAATGTATTGTTAATAAAAAAAAAATTGTGAATTGAAAATTTACGTTAATTTTTGGAGTAAATTTATCTTTTTATCTAATTTTGAGTTTCAAGGAAAAAATAGTTAATTTGCCACAATTCTGTTAACTTTCTAAGGTAAGTTAATGGATTGGTAAACGGTAGAAGTGTTTTGTCAATTTAAGGTATACGAGTGATACACTTGAAAAATGTTATAACATATTTGATATTGATGTCATTTAAGGGTATATGACTGATAATTTCTCTAATTCAAAATTGTTTTAAGTGATGTACATCAATGGTCGCTTGCTTGCAAATCAATACACCACAATGTCCCCAGGCAATAGAGACGTAGAAAAGTGGGTCAAAGATCGGAATTTGTCTTGTGAACCTTTTGGCTATGGCGTAACAGTTTAACACGCCCGTTATGACGATGATGAAAATAGACAAAGCACAGTCACTAATTAATTAATATATTTAAAAATTTAACATCATTAATCAGATTTAGCCGGCTTGGTTATAATAATATTTAAAGATTAACAAGATTGAATGTTAACTGAAAAAGAAGCAGAAGCAATTATTTATCACCCTAGATTATTTTTATAAGTGTTTGAGATTCATGCACGTGAGGGGCATCTGAAAAGCATTTAGACTGGGAGTCACATCAGCTTAAGCCTTCATCCGGTGCGGGGCCTGTGTACGGCCATGTTGCCCATTCAAATATTCATTAAATAATATTTTACAAAAAGACGTAGAAAGGTAGGGCCTATGAATGGCTCTGTCTGGATGACAGAGCAGTGCACCCAAAACCGGCCGTCGCACTCCTGACAGACAGATGTGACAGGTCCCGCTTTGTGGCCCCTACTTTTGTGATTTTACTAAAAGGCTCTTATACCTAGGGTTACACTGATGTTATACCATTATTTTAGTATTTCCAAATTTACAATTATTTTAGTACTTAAATTAACTGTAATGCTTCCGTTTAACATAACGAGTAATATTTTGATAAAATATTTCTTATTCAAAATCTTATTTCTATTCAGATTCAAGAGAAGAAATACCATTCTTAACTTTTGGTCCCGTTTCATTGAATATTAATAAAAAAAAAAATAGCTCTGGGACAATGGGACTGCTCTTCTCAGTAAATTAAGTATTATTATTAACTCTTGTTATCAATAATTACACGTATAAACCTTAGATAAGTTAATGCTTCGTGCTCAGCTACTCATAGATTTTGGTCCCACTTCATAATTAATCGGCTATTCAAAGGCTCTTGTCTTATCATGGAATTATTCAATGTTGATTGAAAATCTAACTGAAAACAAAGTCGTCTGGTTGTCGCCTTGGTTGGAAACAAAGTCGTCGTCGCCGGCGGCTGCGACTTCGAAGACGACCTGATGGCCGTCGAGATGTACATCCTCGACACTCGAAGTCGGAAGTTCGATGAGATGGTGATAATGAAGTAAAGTAATTTTATTGTATCCGGACCCCATATAAATATATAAGAAACCAAAAACGGTCAGTGACGTCCTAATCGTAGCCCACACCTTTACTTTTTATTCTTTTTCCGTTCTTGTCAAATATTAAAGAATGAAGAAGTAGGATGCCGCCGTTAAATTATAGTTGGATCACAGCATGCCCGTACGTAACTGAAATAACTTTGTATTTTCCCAAAAAAACTTATCATTTAGATTTTTCTTTGTTGCTGTCACGCATGATTCATTCGCGCACGTGGCAATTGAGCTTAAAGATTTTTTTTTTACCATCGGCTGTGGGGACTATGCACGGCTCTGGTTGTCGACTTGTCGTCGTCCGTTGGGAAGAGGCAACAACTGGTTGAGGGTGTTTTAAGAAAGAAATTAAAAAAAAAAAATCATTCACTGAGGGAAGAGACAATAACAAGAGTCAATGAGGTGGAGATGCAATCTAACATTAGTTAGATGAAAGTGGAAAGCTTCTAAGATTGGCTTGCTCAAAGAACATATATACAACATAAAACAGCAAACTAACAACCCTAGTTGACTTGTCATCACACTGGCGGTTGTCGCGGCTCTGCTGGGGAGTCTTGATCGGTATTTTGAAAGAGATGGCTGATGTGACGACAAGAATCCAAGGCCCATCTGCCGTAACGATAGACGACAACGACAAAAACTGCAAAAGTCCATGCAATGCAAATAATGATGAGGCCAGTCTTGACCGCAAGCAACGTGGAGATCAACGACACTGAAACCAAGGTTCCAGAGACAACTGCTGCGAATTCAGAGCAACTGATTTTTTCCGAACAAAAGAAGACGACTGCGGCCACCAGCGTCGACCACATATTTGCAGCGTATGTTTCGAACAAGGGATCATGTGTGCCTTGTACGTACACTCCCACAATCCCGATGAGAGCTGCAATGAGTTTCTCAAAAGTTTTACGAAACTCCATGATCAATGAAAGTAAATTCAGTTCAACGCTCTCTCAGTGAGTCAACTCGATCATCGTCAGCTTCGAACTCGCTCTGTAAACTTGATATCAAAGTAATGAAGAAAAAATGAACAATAGTTAAACAAAGCAATTATATGGACAAAGGACACTTGTTAACATAACTTTAAAAGGCAAAGAAAAATCAAAATGAGCAGGGTATCCAAATCCCTAATATAGATGATCACTCACCTTCTTGCGTCTGTTAATTCATGTTTTCCTGGACTCGGTGACTCAACTCACTAGAGTTACCCTCCCAACTCTTTAACCCGAGAATGCCCTCCCAACTCTTTAACCCAAAAACAACATAACGAGTTTCTCATAATTTTTAGGAAATTCAATGATAGACGAAGTATATTTGGCTCAACGGCCAGTGAAAACCCAATGGAAAAAATAATAATGAATTATATGCGAAAGAAGAGGTATAATTAAGAAACTGCGCTTTGAAGCAAAAAATAAATATCTAAGAATGGAAATTTGGCTCTCTTTTTATAATGGAAAATATGACTCGGGACGTAGCTTCCGCGAAATAATGCTCAAGCGCTGGGCGGTCACGTCAGTAGGTCTCACAAATTTATGCAAGTCTTACAATTGAAAGATTGCGATTGCGATTGGATTACGTAAGTCTTACAATTCTATAAACTTTAAAATATGTACGTGTCACAGATTATGCAGGCCTTTCATCATTTTCTGTGTTTGGGTCCCGTAGCGCGTGGAAGCGGCCCATTTACGAGAAATAGAATCCTTTTCAAAAGTATCAAAAGAACAGTATTTGACATTTGATATATTTTTTTTATGCTTTTTGGAGAACCAGACGTCACGTATAAACACTTACAGAACCACACAAGCCTCCTTATTGTCGTTATTTACCATTATGCCATCATCGGTTGCGAATGTTATAAAATGATGCTGCTTTTGAACTTGTATTTTAGAGAACTATACTTGATAAAATCCAACGACAATTTAATATACTTGTCTGAGCCTATTCTAGGGTATCCATTCATTTTCCAGATGGAGCTCTTTCCAACACCTCAACACAAAAATAAAGTTACTTTGCACATAATTCAATTTATTTAAGTTACGGTTCAATTGAGCTGGGGTTTTTTCATTTCGTAAAGCTCATCACTCGTAGACAATATGACATTGTTTGCTTTGAATTTGAGTCGGCACAGTCTTACTTTTGGATGCACGATCGTGTGGATAAGAGAAGAGAACCTCTGTTGCTTTAAGGCTGGCAAAAGAAAAATTAATCAATATGATAATGAATAATCAATAATGGCAATGTGAATCGTGAATATTCGTCATGGTTGTTTGTTGTTTTCCGAGAATGTAATTTTGGGTAGATTTTCGGGCATTAATACTAGAGATGGTCCGTGCCGCCGACCCATCAAAAGAAAGTCCATACATATTATTGGGCTATTTTTTATTTTTTTTTGGTCATTTTCCCTAAATCAATGCATCACGATAAATGTGGTAAGTAAATGAAAAAACAAAATCTTCAATATAAGATAAATTGATTAGTTTTAACACTAACTTGATGTTTTCGATTGATACAAGATCTTCTTTTGATAATTAAAATTATAATTTGTTCAGGCAAAGAACTATAAGAGACGTGTGTGTGTGTGTGTGTGTGTGTATATATATAGAAGAGAGATGGTGCTTTTTGAATATAATGATTTTGGCAGTAATTTAAGCGAAAAAAAAAAAACTTAAAAATTTAAGCAAGACGGAAGCTTAAGGCAGTAATTTTAATTTGATTGGCTATTGATGCTTGCGTTTAAAAGTAGCGAAAAAGCAATGGCCCCATATCACCCCCATTATGGTGACTTGCAATTACGTGGACCCACTAACGAGACTTGTATGTGGAATTCATTTTCGGGTATCTGTTGCTTGGTCTAAATTTGACTTGCTGGTTCTTGCCTAAGGAGCAAAAACAGTTGAAGCATTGACGGCTCTATGATGTAGCGGAAAGTTAAGGCAATTGGGCCCCGCCCCCTCTATGCCCTCAATTTCAAATAAAGCATTCTATTTATCAATCATGCTCTCGAGTTGTGGCTGTTAGTCCACATGCTCTTCACCTGTTCAGCGTGCTTTCGCGTACGCTTTCCTACCCATCCATTATTGTCAAAACATCAACGATTATTTGTTAGAAATATATATATATTTTCGATGATAAAATTACTGACTTTTTTAACATGAATGCAAGATATTCGATTTTAAGAGTAATGCTACGTTACATTATATATAGTATATTGTAACTCTTGAATTATCACTTATATATTGCTCTTTTAATTAACATCAAAGATGTCATCCATAATTAAAATATAATTAAAGAAGTACGTAAAAATTAAAAAAAAAAAAAAAGTAAAGACCTCAGCGTCATTTCCGGGTATTTGAAAATCTTAACATTTGTGAGAAAAAGAAAAAGAATTTATAACAGAAAGTGAAAGGAAATTTATACAACTCCCTAAAAATCAAGTAATAAAAAAAATCAAGAAATATTCTCAATTGTACGTTTATCTCTCCACTTCAACCCACAACTTGTAATGAAACCTAAAGGAAATCATTCAAGTAAGCAAATGATATATATTTAAGAGAAGAACAGAAACCTTTGAGAAGCAGTAATTGCGGTTCTCACTAGCCGGCAAGCATCATTAACATTACGCGTTCGCAATTCCATCCATAGCCCTAACCTTAATTCGTATAATTTTGGTGCCAAGACCAAATTTTGTTAACATAAAACAAACGACTTTATATCACGGTGACGCATATATACATGATCGATAGGCATTGTATTGCTTGAATTATTTTTTTCCCATAAATATATAGTTTACAGAATGAAAAATATATATGAACTCTATGAGGTAACCCAATTGTTCCGCGGTTCTGCCATTCATAGGGTTACACTGTTGGACATGATAATTATAATGTATCTGCGAAAATTCAATAAACCGGACCAATATGTCTCAACTGTACATCTCTCCACCAAAGCAAGATTTTCGGATTTGTCATATTGCAAGGGAATGTAACAAAAAGTACTAGAAAAATATATATTTCTTATTTTTTAGTGCTTCAATTTTTTATTTTAATTTCTATTTACATGATTTATTTAATTTATAATAAATATAAATAAAAGTACATTTTAACATATGGGTAATATTATAAAATTATACTGACAGGGTGGTTATTGGTTATTATGAAAACAAAAAAAAAGTATATATTAAATTTAGTAGGGAGATATTGACAATCTCCCAATAGTATATGTATAATATATATTTTTAGGAGTCAAAATGAACAACATATGTATTATTTTTAATTAAAATACATCTATGAAATTAATTAGCCCGCTAACTACACATATTTAAAATTTTAAATGATTTCAAAAAATTAAATCCTTTGCGCATCTTTTCAAACACAATGCAATTTTAAAAAATTTATACCAATAAATTGTAAATCATAAAAAAATAATTTAAAATTGTAAAACATAAAATCAGTCTTAAAGTCTCAAATAAAAGTGCCTAGGCTCCGTTAAGTCGTATCCTATCTAACCTAAGTGTTCAAAGAGCATGTCCAAACTGAAATTAAGTTTTTGCCATTTTTGCCATCTCTAACCATGGCCCTTTGTAGCTCTGCCTTAGGTCTTAAAATATAAGGAATAAATGAGCTTTTACCCCAAAAAATAATATATAAGGAAGAAGTTATTTTGGTTAAAACTAGAAATGCTGTAAAAAACAAAGAAAAGAAAAGAAAATCTAGGACTCGATAAAGTAGCAATAACCGAGGACAAGTTTGAAGCCAAAAACTAAAGCACATATTGCGAAACAAATTGAACAAATATTTTACTCCGAGGAGCTCAAATTTAATTGTTATGGCAAGGGAATTTTAGAAAATACAAAAAGCTATATGTACCAAAATTTGGAAAAACAATCCTTAAAATGTGGCAAAAAAAACTTTAAAAAATAATTCCTCTCTTTCTATTTTTTTTCTACTACTAGTGGTAGTAGTAATATCAGCTGTAATGAATCATCATTCTTTTTAATTTTTGAATCTTTTGAATTCTTTTGTTTCTTCTAATTGCAACACAAACGAATTAGAATATCAAAATATTTTTTTCTATATTGACATATTTTTTTCTTGTTAAAAAAGAGAAAGGAACCACAATTTCATTACTTTAATGGCAAAAAGTCAAAGATAGAGATTGGAGATACGTTAATTGTGAAATAAGTAAAAAAAAAAAACCAATTAACAGAAAAGCCAACACCTAATTTCTAAAATAGAAAATCCAATTCAATATAAGTGGAGCTTCAAAGAACCACTACCATTGAACAAAATTACTATAATTTTACCACCGTTTATAAATACGAAAGCACAAAGATATAGTCTTTTATCTATTAAAAACCTTAACATTTGCATATTTTTAAATACCCAAAAATTGAAAAGGGACCACACTCTCATTTTTAATTCAATATTTTTCTTTGCTAACATGGATATCCTACAAATGTTTCCTTTAGCAACCAAGCCAAAAAATTTTGCATAAAGAGATAAAAAGTTTGCAAACCCTAGATCCCAAAATCGTTGGCGCCACTCAATCCAAGCATAATCAACAAAAACATTAAAAAAAAAAGGAAGGAAAAGTGGTGCAGTTTTTACCTAAAATTGTAGGATAAATTTTAAAAGTTTTAGTAGGTCATGCCAATCATTCTTCAAATCATGAATTTTCTTTAATCAAAATAGAATCTTTAGAAACTCTGGTCCCAAATTCTATCTTTCAAGTGCAGAGAATTGATTTGTTTCCACAAATACTAGAATTCCGAATTAGACCATGAAGTATATATGTTAATTTTTTATGAGAGTGAGGTTGCAAGGTGGAGAGAATGAGAGGGGAAAAAATTTACTGAGTCAAAATAATTGCAATCCTTCCCTACCATTTTGTAGTTAACTTATTTGATAGAATTCTATCAAGTCTTACCAAAAATCTAAAAGTTGATGTCCTTTTTTACTGCTAATGTGGAATAAAAAATAAAAGAGTATATACATCATTTATCTTTGTCGACATGGCATGAAGATTTAATTCTTTGATAAAAATTATGTCAAGAAGTACTTCAATATCATTCCATGACAGAGTCCTTTCACTAAATTCACTAAATTTTATTTTTTAATCAATGGTTGCTTGTAAAATCAGTGGTTTCATACTCCCATGGCACATCCGGCCCAGGCATTAGAGACGTAAATCCATGTTATTCTTGTTAAAGAGAATGCTAGGTAAAAATGACAAAGCATAATTACTAAGTAATTAATAAATAAAAAATTAATATCATTAATTAGATTTAGCTAGCTAGGTTATAATAATATTTATAAGAGTTTGAGATTCATGCACGTGCAAGGCATCTGAAAAGCATTTAAAATTACATTTGTTTGACATCAGCATCAGCCGTCAGCAAGGTGGGTGATATATGTACGGTTCTGTTGTTGTCCATTCCAACATTTTTCTCTATCATTAAATAATCATTAAATAATTTTACGGAAAGGAGTCAACTGTCCCGATCACAGAGCAGTACTGGCAAAAGCGACCGACGCACGCGTTGCTTCTGAGGTTTGGGCATATTCCTCTCTTATGTCTTTTGTCTCCCCCTATTTTTGTGATTTATTAAAAGGCCCTCATACTTTAGGTTATATTAATGTTTTACCATTATTTTATTGTTTCCAATTTACAATTATTTTAGTATTTAAATTAACTACAATGCTTTTTTCTTTCTTAACATAAAAAGTAACATTTTTGAAAAATATTTCTTATTCAAAATTTTATTTCTATTCAGATTCAAGAAAAGAAGTACCATTATTAATTTTTGGTCCAACTTCATTGAATATTAATTAAAAATAGCTCTCGGACTTTATCAAAATTAAAGAAAAAAAAGAACAAAAAAGAGTAGCTCTAGGACAAGTCCATGCATGTTGATTTTGGTCCATATAAATCCATATAAGACATATATATCTTACATATATCAACTCTTGTTTATAAATAAATACAAGACATATATATCTTAGATAAGTCCATATAAGTCCATGATTCATGCGCAGCTACTCATAGATTTTGGTCCCACTTCATTGAATATTAATCAACCATTCAAAGGCGCCTTATCTTATTATGGAATTATTCCATGTTGATTGAAAGTCTAAGTGAAAATAAACATTTATGTTGCCGCATGATGCGGCGTGACTTCATGAACAGACCAAGCATTGGACTAAGATGGGTTTCGGCCTTTTGAGCTTTAAAATTTATTTGAACATATGATATTTGGTCCATTTAAAAATTTAAACTCACTTCTAAAATTACATTTTTTTTTAAATATGTAATATATTTGGCCCATCTCTTAGTTTGTTATATGTGTCTTACATTTGAAAGTGGTGCTCAAATCATGATTTAATTGATTGACATAATTGTCCAATTCATAATTTTAAATTTTTAAAAATATCAAATAAAAGTCATTGATTTTTAGCTTCTTGATTAGCCAACTAATATTGGCACCCTTTCAAAAACCAAATGTACACGCTCTCTTTCTCACATTCAGATCAAAAATTAAAAAAAAAAAAAACTATTATGGTTTTCTCATATGAATTAAATAGGTTTAGTTGAGTTGGAGTTATTTGATTAACTAGATTTCTTACTATTTGTGGTAAGCTTTTTTTATGTTTTGACTCAAATAATTATGTTAATTTAAGTCATTACTTGAAAGCAATAAAGAACAATCTATTGTTCAAAGTTAAATTTATTGATTAAGTTGATAATGAAGTTATTATAGTACGTAACTTTTTTAAAACTGAAAACGAGTCGAGGACAGTCGTAAATATATTGAAAATCATTAATTCAATGAAGTTTAATAATTTGGTACTTATTATTTTTGGTTGAAAACTTTTTTCAATTGTATTGTATTAAACCCCTTCTAGATAAAATTTATGGGTCTGACCTCCATGTCTTGAAAGCCCTTGCTCAAAGTATTTGAACCACCAAACAAAATATCTTTGCTTTGCTGCTGCTTTTTTATTCATCAGTTAGGGTCGACTTTAGAATATTGGGCCTTAGGTGAAATTTTTTTATGAGATTTATTTACATTCAACAGCTTCAACATTCAAAGAAATATAAAGAATTTAATATTTTATCAATTTTTAATTATATTTTGAATATCAACAATCAACAAGATAGTAAAAAATTGTAAAAACAAAAAATAGTTAAGAAAATATCTTTGTTACTTCTTTCAATAAACTATTTTTTTTTTACCTCAAAAGTGAATTAGTAAATGTAATAATTTTCTTAATAGAGAGGAGCACAAGAAATTTTATAATTTTAAATAATTAAGACTTTTTTTTCTTAAATTGATAAAGAATTTGAACTTTTTCTTGGAAAAACTAAGAATGAATTAATGGTTAGACAATAATATTAGTTATGGCTCTTTAATAGTAAGATTATTAAATATAGAATTTGTTAAGAATTCGTAATTGTAAAATAATTACTAATTAAGAGAGGGCTAAAAAATAAACTTTTCTATTATAAGTTAACCCAGAAATTTTATTAATTTGAGTATATCATATAAATAAATAAATAAAATGTTCCTGGCAAATATCCTTTTGTGCCGCCATTAAATCACAATTGGACCGCAGCATCCGCGACCACTTCGTGGAAAGAGCAACGATCATGACCGTTCAACAATATCTACATAAGTGGACAAAACAGCTCTTCCCCGCACACAAATATAATGAAATAAGCATTGTTTGATACATGATTCAACTTTAACGTGTCAGGTTTTAATATTTAGTGTAGGGTTTTAATATTTAGAGCCCGTTTGAGAATGTGATTAAGAGATTTAAAAGTAATTTTGAAGAAATAAAAATTAATTTTAGTGTTTGATAAATTTTTTTAGAAATTACTTTTGCAAAATCACCCTATTTTACATCAGATTTTGAAAAATAAAAAATGAGTAATTTTTTAAATTTTAATTTTGATAATTAATTTTATACATAATCCAATTCTAAATATATTCTCATATATATTATAAAATTTTAAAATTATCCTTATTAATTAAGAAATAAAATCGTTAATTTTAAGGAGATTATTACTATTACTAATTTTATTGAGATAACAAAACAAAAAAATAATTTAATGGACATCCTTTCTAAAGGAAAGTCAAGTATGCCAGAACTTGTAGCTTGTAGATGTTAATAGTCAAGATTCCATTAGTGTTAAGTGAACTCAGGTTCATTATCTCAAATCAAGATATAAAATATTTATTTTAGTTATCAATTCAATTATTTATACTCTTGCAGTAGTTTAACAGCAAGATTTATCATACACATATGACTGCTTTTAAAATTCAAATAAGTTTTACCAAATGTTTAATTTTTATTTTGAGAATATCAAATATTTAATTGATTCTCTTCACAATTAATTATTTTTATATCACAACAAGTACCAATTATTTTAAAAACTAAAACTTTACCATACTGGCCCTTAATACAAATTATTTAACTTAAATAGTCTAAACAAGGCGGATCTACTCACAAGAGTGAGTAGGCAATTGACACCACAAGATTTTTTCCCTTAAATTTAATTGTTTCGTTAAATTTTTTGGGCTTTGCCAAGCCCTTCCTGGGCCTGCCCCTGTCTTTACCAATCTTGATTGTTTTTGGTTCAATTTTTCGCTCAATTTGTTGCGACTAATCTTGTTTCTTTTATCCAGTCTTGATTGTTTGTGTTATTTATTGATTAAGGGGTGTTTATTGATCATCTAATAATAATAATAATAATAATAATGGTATTTATCATGCTCTGCCCAAAAAAAAAAAGAGAATAAAATATAAGGAAAGGAGGAAATTTTAATTATACTACAAACCCCAAAAGAAGATAAAAAGTAAGCTTAGTGGGCTTTAAAAAGCCATGATCTTCTAAAATTTTAAACTTTCTTTAGTTTGAAAAGAAAAATTTTGATTTTTTTTTTTATTTTTTGAGAAGAAAAAAATTTTGATTACGTAGATCAAAATTAATTATAAATGCCTGAACAAATTAACCTCATACACTAGTCTAACAAGGTACTATGCATCAAGTTCAAGCCTTTACTCTCTGGATCACAAAATGCTCATAACTAAGCTTGCTTATGGTCTATGCAATGGACAAGAGAAATTAAAAAGGTAATTAAGCTTCTCTCAGGCCTTAGCCCTTGTTAAAGGACTGCAACGTAACATGAATATATATAAAAGAAAGAACTCTATGTATTGAAAACTTTAATTAGCTCATAATATAACTAATTAAAAAAAGAAAAGGGCACGTACCTTGAAGGATTAAAATTCTGTTGATGAGGTGAAGATGGTAGCGGCAGCTTTGCATCATATTGAGTTCGTAATGCAAATCTTCTTCTTCTTCTTCACTTTTCATTATGTTCGTTTCTTATTTTGATTTTGTTAGTTGATCACTCAGCCAAAACCTAAAGATCCCGGTGATGCTACCTGTACAATTGTAGACAAAAAGCTAGAAACAGCAGGTAAACTCCTGGTAGCCTTAAATTTATTCCTCATCATGAGGTATAAACTTAAGTACATGGGGGGCGAGATTAAGTTTATGCCTCACGAAACCCATTACTTAAATCTTCTTTTTCATTGTTTAAACCATGTATCATGATTGAGGAATAAATTTAATTTCATGGGGTGCAAAATTAAATTTATTCCTCATAAATTTCATCTTTTGTCTTGATGAATAACTTAATCATCTTCTTTTGAATCTCAACAATCTAGCTACATCATGAGTAAAAAATTATATATCATGGTGGAGGTTTTTGAAGGTTTAATATTGATGAATAAGCCAAACTTGATATATCATTGTGACCAAGATGAATGAGATGAAACATGTAGTTCTGTTATGCTTATTAGTAGTCAGATTTTGTTTTATTATGCTCTATCAAAATTTGGATAATTACTTATTAAGCATGCAGCGGAGTGTTCTTGTGATTTCAGCAACTGAGCGAGTGAAAAATGTGGAGACCAATGAGACTATAGAAAGAGATCCAGAGATTACAGCAATGAGGCCCCAGAACTGAAAAGGATCTGCTTGATTGCGTTGAGACCTATTATCGGCTGCAAATGCAATACAGTGGACGATTATGGCCACAAGAAGCACACACAAACTTACTCTATGAGTCTCCATCAATGGTTTAGTTGTGCCTTGCACATTCACACCCACAACTGCAACAAGGGTCGGAATTAGATATCCGAAATGTTTTAGGTACGGAACTGAAGAAATGAAGTTGCCATCACTGCAAAGCCATCAATATGTATATATGGAGAGGTTAGCAAAAGCAGCAATAAAGAAAGGGAAGGAGATGTTATAAGGGTTATTGTTTTTGGCTTCGAAGTTGAGAGAAATGAAAAATTGTGATCTCTGAAAAACCTTAAATTTATTTATGCCTTGCACATTTCCCTTTGGAACAATGACAGCGAACCATATTGTTAAAGTCAGAAGCTTGTTGCGTTCTGTTATGTGCATTTTCTGCGATTGATCATTTTTCTGTGTCTAATCTTGATTGTTTGTGTTATTTCTTGATTCAAGGGTGTTGATTGATCATCTATCAATCATCCGTGGTGTATCTAAATATGATATTGCTTCATATTATTACTATTATAATGACTAAATAATGGTATTCATCTGCTCTCCAAAAACAGAGCAGGAACAACAAAAGTAGCAACAGCAACAGCAGCAGCAGCAGCAAACAAGCCAAAACAAAGCTCTTATGTATTCATCATGGTATGCAAAAACCAGAGAGAACTAAATAAAATTAAAGGAGAAAATGATTAATTCTACAAAAGAAGGGAAAATAAGCTTTCTTCAATTCAAAAAGAAAGAAGATAAAAAAAAGGTTTAACGTGAAACAAAATTATTTATTAATGCAAGAACAAACCTCATGCAGTAGTCTAACAAGGGACCATCAGGTTCAAGCTTTTACTCTAAAGGTCACAATATTTTGCTAATTTTAGCTACTTTCACTCCTTCTCAGAGGACTGTAACGTAACATGACAAAAAAATAAGGAACTGACTCTGAAATACAACTCAAAACAGACAAACTAAACAAAACCAAAATTTAAAATGCAATGAAAGTTTACGTAAGTACCTTGAAGGATTAAAGTGCTGTCGATGAAGGTGAAGATGGTTATGGTAGCTTATTTGAATCATATTTAATGCAACTCTTCTTCTTCTTCCTCCTCTCCTTCTTCTTGATTATGTCTCCGGCGAGCCCTTGAATAGAATTAGACTTTTGAGAGAGTCTCTGTTTATAAATTTGTAATACGGATACTCTGTAAATCTTGATATTCCTCGGCGCCTGCTCGGCAAGCGCGAATTGAACCCGTATCTGCCACGTAGACAGAGAGTGTGCCACAGCTGACATGTCACCCCACTCAACTCGATCGATGACATGGCACGTCAACTTTTTGATTTAGGATTATTACATGGTTAAAAAGAATGCCACCGCTGACAGCCCACAAGCTTGATTAGGGTTTGATCTGGTTCGGTGATGAACGGCTGAGATTGTGGCTGAACGAAGGACGATTTTGGGGGAGTAATTGAAGTGCTCCCAACGAGAGCCATAATGTTCTAATTTATTTTTGTTGAAATGTAAATGAAATGATTTTCTTTTTTTTTCCCCCTTTCTTTTTTAAATAAACGGAGACTCTTGACTCTTTATTGTGAAAGCGGAACCAAAATGAACAGCTTGAATTAGGGTGATTACATGGTTACTCTGACTTAAGCGCTAGCTACTTGGTCCACATATTAATCCAAAATTAATAATGCTCTTTTGAACATGAGTTTAGGATAAAATGCTCTATACTTGTCTTTCCCTTTTTATTTAATCTAACATTTATTATTAATTAAATTAAAAAAATTATTTGCCTAATTTATTTAAATTAGAATTTTAATCATATTAAATATCAAAATTTATTCATTAACTTATTTTAACATTATTTTATTTAATATTCGTGTCAAAATTTTAATTCAATAATTTATTTACACTAGTATTTAATATAAAGATCATATATAACTACTCAAAAAATTGAGTAATGCTACACATCCCAAATTTTTTATCCCAAAAAGTTATCTCAAATGATGTGTCATTAATTGAGTGGTTGATAATTCTTTACAAGATCCAAGTGAATTAATTGTATTATTTCACCAACCAATTGATAAATGATAAATCATTTGTGATAACTTTTTGGGATAAAAAATTTGGGATGTGTAGCACTACTCAAAAAATTTTTATTGACTAATATATCTTTAGATCAGTATTGAATATTAAACATAAAATATTTTCAATTATTAATTTACAATAATATTGAATATTAAATATTAAATTCAAAATTTGGTAGTATAATTTAAAAATAATTATACTTCTGTATTTAAATAGTTATTTATACTTTATTAAATTAAATTTAACAT
Organism: Citrus x clementina; assembly: GCF_000493195.1. Classification (NCBI taxonomy): domain Eukaryota; kingdom Viridiplantae; phylum Streptophyta; class Magnoliopsida; order Sapindales; family Rutaceae; genus Citrus; species Citrus x clementina. The sequence continues at coordinate 3,315,988 of NW_006262201.1, forward strand.
ATTCATGTCCGATATTTAAAACAAACAAAAGACAATTTTATTTATTATTCAGTTAATAAAATATAATCCTAAACAATTGTAATGTAAGCACTTTCCTCGAATTAACGTGTAATGTAAGCACAAAACCAATGCGGGTTATATCTCATGACTGAAGCTAGCAATCATTATATCTTCAATTTCAAAACCAATCTTAGAAGTTTTTCACTTTCCTCTAATTAACGTTTTGGTTTTTTTTTTTCATAATTCTTTTTTTTCACTTTCCTCTCTCTAAAATGACAAAAAAATGCTTAGTTGGTGAAATGGTTTTCAGGATCATATGCTGCTTTGATCATACTATGCCTAACCTATACAATTTATTTATATAAAAGAAAATAGGTTTTTTTTAGTGAAATAATTTTCCCCAAAAAAAAAAAAGAATGCTGGTGGTACATAAGATTATGATTTGTAATGTAACAAACAAAAATTGATCTTCACTTTCGCTTGCATTAATTGTCGATTTAGTGGCTAATTTACAAGTCAAAATCATTTTTACTTAAAAAAGTAAAAGCAAAAATGTTACAAGTCAAAATATTTTTTGCTTAAAAAGGTAAAATCAAAAATTAAGAAAACGAAGCCGGAGGCAAGCTCATCATGGCCATGGTTGATGAATTCTTTTAACAAATCCATTAAAACACTTTACTCTTTCATTTAGAGACAGTGATTAGCGTTTCAGGATCAGGGTTGCTCTGGTTTTAAATTTCATAGCAATGGTGAAAACAGCTCAGCTATTTCTTTGCAGTCAGTCTCTATAATCAGAGGCTAAACCCACTGGTAGTCTCTATAATCTCGCTATTCCAAAATTCTCTGCAGTTCTTGTCAAATATTAAGGAATGAAGTGCCGCCATTAAATCATAATTGCACCCCAGCGTGCGCGTACGTAATTGAAATAATTCTGTTCTTTTTCAAATAATAATTATTTGGAGCTGGCTAAGTTACAGCATCTGTAACTTACAGATGCTGCTTCAGCCAACCCTCCAACCTTGCATTTGCATTGCTTTTTTTTTCTGTAAGTTAGGACACGTGTGCTGTAACATAGCAACCTCCATTATGTAGATTTTTGTTTATAACTGTCAATTCATTCGCACACGTGTGCTGAAATACATTTTCTTTTTTTTTCCTTTTTTTTTTGCCCTGAGATGAATCTGAAAGTAAAAGACATATAAAATTCCAGCCTCCATCGGCTGTGGGAACCCTGTGTCCACCTTTTTGGAAAAGCGTTCACATACATTCATACATACATACATATGTATAAATAATAACATGAAAATAAAGTGGAAAAATTTCTAAGCTTGATTTGGAAATTGAAGATTGATTTCTCTCATTTAAAAAACTGATTACAAGAGACTTATTATATAACTGAAATGATGTGAATGTAATAGCCACAATATTAATAAGAATTTAGAATTAGGAATGTGGACTATGATTTAGAATTAGGAATGTGGACTATGTTCTCTTTTTTTATTTTTTCTATTTTCAAAATTCAAAACATAAGATTGGACAATACAGGTATATATAATAAATGCTAGGATGCAATGCAACTTGCCAACTAGTTATGAATTATTATTCAAATAGAAGGCATAATCAATGGCCTATTTTAAAAAACAGAGGAGAGAAATCAAATCGCACATGTATTAGTTGAATACTAGCTCTCATGTGTAAGGGAGGGAAAATCTAGCTTTCAAACTAAGAAAAATCTATGAATTTAACCAACACTAATTATTTGACATGATATCTTTTAACTCAAAATCTTAGTTTCACTTCATGTGCTTGAAAATTGTGTTGATGTGATTTTTAAGTACTTAATATATTTATTATTAAAATATTATTTTATTATATAATACTATTTGATTTAATACGAGAATTTTACTTGTGATGCACATGTAGACAATAGGCATTTCCCACACAAAATGATAAAATCTGCAGCAACAAAGTCTGAAATCATAGGGCCATTGTCACGTGCTTGCTCATTATTGAATTTCCTCTTCCTTCTCTCTCTCTCTCTCTCTCTCTCTCTCTCTGTATTTCTTTTTTTGAGTGGAGTCCGAATTATTTCTCATCTCTTTGAGCGTGTGTGTGTGTGTGTGTTTGTGTATATTGTATATCATATATATATCTAAAGCAGTGTTGCTTTAATATTTATATCAGTTGCATTCCCTTAATAAGCTCAGAAGAAGAAAAGCTAAATGCGGAAAGGGAGAAGACACTAAACATGGCCGCCAGCCCGCCGCTACCCATCATTCATAGGCATCCCATTTCTCATATGTGTGTATATATAATTTTCTTAAAGAAAGGAAAAAAAAAGGCTTAGTCGATTTATGATTTTAAAATTAGTGCATTATGTTTTAATTTTGCCTTGACAAAGGAGAAAAATAATTTGATCGCATAACATCATATAATACTCCTCAGCCAAATGGCAATTTTTTTTCATTGTTTTTATTTTTTTTCAGTGTTGTATTTCTTTTTTTTTTTTTTGGTACTTTGTACATAGGTGATAAATCATGAAAAATAGATAGCTATACACTACCTTTCTAAATATGTGTTAATAAATCCCCTGCTGTTTGTCAAAATTAATCAATTCTTCTCACAACTCATCAAAATTCTTATGTGTTGACTTTTTTTTTCTTTGGTATCTTTAACTATTATCCCCAAGTTTTTTTAATAGATTTATGGCGGATTTTACTAAATTAAAAGTAAAATAGTAAAAAAATACAACAAATTCTTTAATGACAGAGGATTCTTTAATTTATTGAAACAAGAGGAGGCTTCTGATTCTTTTTCCTAAATCAATGTATCAGACAAATGTCATAATTGAATAAAAAGAAAATCTTCAATATAAGATACAAATTATCCTGTTTAATACTAACTTGATTTTTTTTATCAATATACGAGCTTGTTTTGATCATTAAAATTGTACGTGGATAAGCAATTATAACAGTAAAGAGGATTTTGGTATCATCCTTGGAAAAGCTTTAATTATTCTACACTTAACGAGCTATATTGGCAATAGTTGTTGTTGGTTTATTCCTTCCAAAATTGCGAAATCTTCTTATGAAGCCTCTTGCTGTAACCAACAAGAAGAAGAACAAAAGCCCACATAATGAAACTGAAATGTCCATACGAGCGTGGCAGAATAATGGAGACCAACGATGCTGAACAAAGAGATCATGACATCACAGCAATTGCCTTAAATATTTGAAGCTTGAATTTCATGGCAGCAAAATATGCAAAGTTGTAGATGAGTAATGTCCACAGAAATGAGCACATATTCATTAGGTGTGTTTCGATCAAGGATTTATTTTTGTCTTGGACATTATTAATCTCAACAACTGCAAGTCTCCAACAAGCAATGGAATTAGAAATACAAAGATTGTATGGTATGATACTGATGATTACGACAAATTTTGCACGCTGCAAAACCATCAAAATAAGATATAACTACTTAATTTACATAATAAAATTTTACAGCAAAGTAATATATGATTGTAGTATATACTCTTTAGCCTCGCTTTCTCTATCATCATTCGATGATGGATCGTTCTTATCCCTCGTTCCATCATTAAATAATTTAAATCCTTTCAGCTGAACTATTTTAACCATAGTTAAAATTATACAAAAGAAAGAGGTTTTAAAAAAATTGAACTGAATTTGTCTTTTTATGAAGTCTTATTAAGGTAAAATCATAAATATAAAAGAAAGGTTTTATAAGAAAAATCGAGGGGTGATGGAACCATAGCAGTTACTATTTTTGTAAAATTTAATGAAGATAATTTTAGAACAATGATTTTCATACCCTTTTAAAATACTTACAAGATCCTACATTTTGTAATCATAGCTCTATTGTTAGAGAAAATTACATAAAATGACAAACATAATTTAACTAAATTAAAACATTTTTACACTTAAAAATCATGAACCCTCCCATATGTAAATGATATAAATAATTATTTTTAAATGAAAATAAATTTGGGGCAATAAAATAAAAAATTATATAATGATAAGATTTTTATTATAAAAAATTATATTTAATATTTAATTATAAGAGCTATGCATACAATAAGTGGGGGTTTCATAAGAATTTTAATTAAAGAGGTGCTAGGAGCTTAACTCTAATTTTTAAGAAATTGCAAAACACAAAATCAAGGGCTTATAAAGGCCCAGATCAAAAAGACCTGGTCCATGCCGTGCCAAGCCTTAATTTGTATAGTTCTGGTGCAAATTAAGGCAAAATTTGATAGGCTATTGACACGTGCATGAATCAAGTCATATTTATACATAATTGTTCACACCAGGTACAGCACTTATGCTAATGTTATTAAGGTACTATATTAATTCCATGTTCTGTAACTATGCGTAAATGTGTACTTAGTTACAAAACATAGATGGCTAATTGCAAATTGGTCGCTGAAAAGTGCCAAATTATTATTAGTATCTTGATCAAATTAGGGAGTTAGAGAGTATCTAATGTAAAGCTTGTAAATAGCTATATTGGCCTGGTCCTGTCCTCTAATAAAGGAAGGTTTGGGAGGCTTTACTCTTGATTGTTAAGTTTACTTGCTTGTGCTCTGTTTTGTTGTATGTGTTTTCTGCAATTGATCATTTTGCTGTGATCAATCTTGTTTCTTTGATCCAATTTTGATTGTTTATGTTATTTCTAGATTAAAGGCTGTTCATTGATCATCCAACAATTTTTATTACTCTTAAAATTATTATTATGATCAAATAATGGTACTTAATCATCATGCTATGCCAAAACAGAGAACAAAACATAAGGAAAAAGGAGAAAATGATTAATTCTACAAACCCCATTCAGAAGAGGAAATAAGCTACAGGTTTAAAGAAGCCATGATCTTCTAAAATTCAACTTTTAATATGGATAAGAGAAAAAAAAAAAAAAGAAGCTTATGTACGTCAAAATTTGTTATTAATACATGAACAAACTTCTTACACTAGTCTAACAAGGTAGCATCAAGTTCAAGGCCTTACTCTAAATGCTCCTACCTAAGCTTATGGCAAGAAAGAGAGCCCCCAAAAAAAAGGGACCAAAGTAATAATTAAGATTCATATGAATAAAAGAAAGAACTATATGGAAAATTTAGCTCATAAATAATAACTGAAAAAAACCAAAAGTTAGAAATGTAAGAGAATTGTATGTACCTTGTAGGATTAAGGTGCTGTGGATGAAACTCTTCTTCTTCTTCATCCATTTTCATAGTGTTCTTTTTTCTTCATCTTTTTTGTAGCTTTTTTCAAACCATGAAGAATCATGGTGACGTCGATATTCAAAAATGTTGACGCCCTATTTTAAAAAGCCAATGATATAATGCCACATGGCCGAAAGACAAAAATGGAACTTTGTCTTCCTTTTTTGCCCTTTTCCAAATGTCTTAAGAACTGCACATGCCACCAATCCTAACTGTGTGGGCTATTATTTTCCTTGATTGACCGGTCAAACCTGATACCGAAGCTTCTTGGTGTTTTCTGAAAATCAAGCCCACCAATCCTAACTGTGTGTTGTGCCCTTCTTAAAGAATCAATAATCACCGGAAGAAAATGAATCATGTATATTCTAAACTCTCATCAAACAAAGTTTGGAATTAGGAATTTGGACAACTATATCTTAATCCATTTTTATTACAAATTAAATTAGATGTCTGAACTTTTTTATTTCGAATCTTATCTAATCAAATAAGTTTAAAATTTTGACTAACCACCTGAATTTGAACTGTGAAAGAAGTAGAGAACTTAAAAAAATTATAAATTTTTAAATTTAATTAACTTTCAAGGATTAAACTTATTATGTCACCTCATTAGTTTCAAGTTCTTAAAAAAAATTATATATAATTTTAACTCGCACTATTTTAACTCTATTGACATCAAAGATGCTTACAAACTTGGCAAAATAAGAGAGAAAAAATAATATCAAAGATACATACAAAAAGCCAAAAATAATGATAAATTGGATCTAAATAACTCTTACTGTTCTAATTAACATCAACGATGTCATGAACAATTAAAAACGACTAAAGATTTATGTAATAACAGTGTTGGAAATATAAATAGGGTATTATAATTTGTAAGAAACAATAAAAAGGATTTGTAGCAGGAAGTGAAAAGAAAAGAATAAAAAACTTGTTTATCCCAATGCTGTCAGAAGCTTTTTTGTCTTTTGCTGCTGTGTGCTGAATATTATGAAGACCTGCGGAGGCGTACGTTTACTGACTTTTTCAGAAAGATCTCATCAGGTAGTCCGGTCGCTCAGGAAATTTTTTATTTTAATTTTTATTATAGGGCCTTTTAGATTTAGTGGGGCCTATGTGCATCACTGTCGAGGAAAAAAATATGGTTATTTATGAAAGCGGCCGATCTGACGTCAAGACTATGAAAAATCCATAGCATTTAGTGGAGAAAATTAGAGAATAGAAACGTGTGTAAGTGGGTTGTCATTTACTTTTCAACGATATATCTTGTCTCTTTTCATTTTCAATCAAATTTCTTCTTTTATTTATTAATTTAATTATTATTAACTTTCTTTGTCCTCCACGATTCATACATGTGACCAATAACCCCATTTTTTATTTTAATTTTTGTTTCTCTATTCGCCACTTACTTTTAATTTAAAAAAGCTATTGAACTTGGTGTACTCTAAATTTAGCTTTTTTAAATTAATTTTAATTAATGCTTGAGTACTCTAAATTTAGCTTCATTACAAAAATCTATTGAACTTGGTATCCAGAAAAAGCATTAGCAACAACTGTATCTTGGATACTATCATTTGCACAAAAATACCCAAAAATATACACAAAATGATACCACGTCCTGAATATTATTCTTTTCACTTCCTTGGTATACATTAGTTGAAACATTTTCCTCTTTACCTAAAACAATATCATGTACTCAAATTTAAAAATGATCATACTATAGTAAAAAAAAATAATTTAGAAAATGTGAACAACATTCTTGATATGATGCAACTAAATAGAATTGCTGTCAATAACTGTTATATGTAGAAGATTTTCAAATAAAATAAGGTTTAATTTAAATTAAAATAATGTCTCGTGATTTATAAATCAAATTTCAAAATCATTGACTTTTTCAACGCTCGCTCTTATCTATTCTAATTTTCAATCAAATTTCTTCTTTTATTTATTAATTTTATTATTTATAACTTTCTTCATTCTCCACCAGTCAAATTCCCCACGAACTTAACCTGCTTTGTCTATTTTTGAGTGCTTTTGCTGTGCCAAATTAACAGTTCAAATTATACGAGGATGGAAAGCAATATATGAGATTAACAGTAATTTTCTCTTAACATTTCATAATCTATACCCCTGTAAATTAAAAATGGAGACATATTTCCTGTTCAAATTAATTAATATAAACAGATTTTTTTTTTGTTAAATAACTAATTTTAGTTTATTCTATGAGTATAATTTTTTTTTAAAAATGTATTTAATATGCATGTACCTATTTTCATTATTCTAAGACAAATTTATCCTTAAATCAGCTCATAGGTAAAGAGTATTTTTAGTACCTTCACAAGTTAACATTAGTCAACTTTTAAAGATCACTGAGATTTTAGTTTGAGTGACTGATTGAAGTTTTCAAAATGAGTAATGACGTTTGTAGCGAAAAGAGTACAAAAATCATTATCTGGTAGTGAAATTTTTTCTTATCCTGTAGTCAATTTGTTTTTTAAAATCTTGTTGTAGTACTATTTTTTGTGTTAACTTTTATGCACGTATCACTATTATTTCAAAGCATCTGGAGTACATTAAAAATATATAAAAATACTTGGGAGCTTGGTTTTTTTTTTTAAGTACATTAGAAAGCATGTAACAAATATACATCGTGTTTGAGTAATTTCTTTGTTTACGTAATCGCAAATATACCACCCGTAATTAATAGACACAACAATGTTACTTCTGATAAAATCTTGTGGCATATCACTCGTAATTACCTAGCTCCGGATCATCCTTTGCTGCTGGGGGAATTGATCCAATAGAGTCGATTGTCTAATTTTTTTTTTTTAATTTGATGATATTACCCTTCTAACAAAAAATGATAAAAGTGTCCAAAAAAATATTTAATTTTACCATAATAATTAAGCCATCAGTTTCAAAACGTATATAATCTAACATTTTCAATATCCCAAAAATTTAAAACGATAAACCTTTTTAACCATTAAATTTCATGAGATATTATATTACAAAGACATTTATTAGTTTAATTGAGCATTAATAATTTTATTAAGGATATAAAATAATTTTTTTTGGGTACTTTGATACTTTTACCTTATTAGGATAAAATAATTGAAATAAACTTATATATGTTAAAAACACCTTAGTGTCATCCATTATCATTTTGAACCTAAGACATTGTTTTTATTTTTAAAATCAATTTACCAATTTAGCTATTTAATATTTAATGCAATAAAAATTTATAAACTTTTTTATTGTAACCTTAAGAGGTGTATGATAAACTACTAACTCGTGTGATGTTTCATGTTGATTTACTTGGCTGTTATGAACTCAATATTTCAGACTAAGGTGGCGTTTGTTTTTTTGTCTGAAATCTGAATAGATCTGAATTAGTATGAATTCTGAATAGGTCTGAATGTCTGAATCTGAATAATATGTTTGTTTTTTCGTCTGAATCTCGGAAAATAAGTATTAAGTTGTTTGTTTTTTTCAACTTAAAAAGCTAAAAATATGTACTTTTACATTTGTATCCTTATTAAATTTGAATGTCAAATAAATAATATATTAAATACCACAATATTTTAACATTTATAAGTAAAACTATATTCAAGTGAATACATAATTATT